>NC_058404.1:127455370-127615159 GCF_002201575.2 Neomonachus schauinslandi | reverse complement strand
TTTATTTATTTATTTATTTATTTATTTATTTATTTATTTATTTATTTATTTATTTGAGAGATAGAGCGAGAGAGAGTGAGAGAGCACAAGCAAGGAGAGCGGCAGAGGGAGGGGAAGAAGCAGGCCCCCCGCCAAGCTGGCAGCGTGATGCGGTGCTCGATACCAGGACCTTGGGATCATGACCTGAGCCAAAGGCAGACACTTAACCGGCTGAGCCACCCAGGCGCCCCAAGAGTCTACTTTAAAAAGTCAGAGAGTTTCCTCCTTAAATTTCTGCATAAACTTTTTTACTTGGCCAGAGGCATTGATCCAGGTACAATAAGATTTATTTGTAATTGCAAAGATTCTACCTGTCTCACAAGGAGAAATTCTGTCATCTAGAACAACCTTGGCCAGTGAGTTGAGGCTGACCTGAATGACTTCCAAGGCTGAAGTGGTACCATCAATCACTTTAGTGAAATTCACGGGAAAAATTCTAATTGGATGACTCTTATCATGGGGAAGACTATCTATAGGACACGTATCAGTAACAAGTAGATATGGCTCCTTGTGGCTCTCCCAAATTAATTAGGGTAAGCCTCACTTTAGAGAGATCTCAGTAAAGTACTACATTATCTGCTGCTAGTGTTTACTTAAACACTTTAAGGTCTCAAAGCCACCCCTAATGTGTGACTCTTGTCTTCAGAAAGGAGGTAACCTTCACACAAGAACTACAGTTCTGGAAATGCACATGATGTCCCTGGTGTAGGAGGGGGGTTGGAGAGATCGAGGTTAGGAAAGAGTGAAGGGAAGGGTTGGTTGCATTGCTGGGATCCCCTGAGTGAGACATACATCAATAGGTCCTTCAATATGACTTCTGGTATTTCTAAGAGTTCTCAATTCATATAGGATATATGAATCCAGCTCTTGTTTAGGAGAGACAGCCTGAGGTCAGTCAATACAATCTGTCTTTAGTGTTTGTTTCAAGGGTTAGCAACCTACTGTTGGGCCTGAAATTTCTTTTTGTAAATAAAGTTTCACTGGAACACAGCATGTTCATTTGTTTGCCTGTTGTCTGTGTCTGCTTTTGAGCTACAATATCAGAGTTGAGCAGTTGCAGTAGAAACAATATAACCCATAAGCCTAAAATATGACACCATGGTCCTTTAAGAAATTATTTACTAACCTCTGTTCTATGGCATCATCTGGTGATTTTCTTACCGCTCCATGTAATGAATGAAAATAGAGGCAGAGAAGGTATTTGGAGAGATAGGTGTTTTGCAGGAGGAGTGCCTCTCCTGCTGTTTCCAGTAGTCTTTTTGATAAGATTAAGGGAATGATGATCAAATCCTGAGTATAGCCCTCTCTGATGAGGAATAGCAGATCCAGCAGTCAGTTAAATTTAAGGCCTTTATATCAATTTGAAAGGTCTGCGCCAGGGTATTTCCTTTCACGAAGAGAACTCCAAGAGTTATTTTGAAAGACAAAATTCATTCATGTACATCCATTCTGTCTTAGGGGGCCTAAGGATTTCCCTTCCCTGTGTTGGAGGTGTTGCTCTTTCTCCAGTTCCAGAAATATGGTGTGTCCCATTCCAATAACTGTAACTTCATTTTTTTCTTCATTGATTTCTGTTTGCACTCAGACCTTTTATCAGGAATGTTCAGGTGCAAAAAGACAGGACATTTTTATAAAACTTATGGAGACCAGTTATGTCCCCCCACTTTAGCCTGCAATGGCCATATAGGAGGACTTGACAAACAGTGTACTCACCATGTGTTCATTTTCCTTATGTTTCAGAATCATGTCAGTCCAACAAGAAACTCCAGGAGGTGGGAAACAAATATAAGTCCAACTCCCTTAAGCTCCATTTAAGCCAGGCAGGCACCCAGGTTGGTCTGGAGAAAGAGAATGAAGTGTCATACTTAGGAAAGGCATCAACCCACTGAGCCCCAAGCACAATAACTACAAAAATAAAATAAAATTACAAAATAAAATAAAATAAAATAAAATAATAAACCAATGGAAAGGCTTAAATAGCAAGCAACTAAATGTCCACCTTTAGAATATAGCAAAATAAGACTGTATTAAACCCTAAGTAGAATAAATAAAATAATTAAGGGTAAAAATTAATGAAATAGAAAATTAATAAACAATAAAGAAAACTAAGAGAGTCTAAATTTATTAATTTTGGGGGTACCTAACTGGTTCAATTGGTAGAGCATGTGATTCTTGATCTCAGGGTCATGAGTTCAAGCCCCATGTTGGGTAGAAGATTACTTAAAAAAATTTTTAATAAAATTATTAATTCTTTGTAGAGATTAATAAAATTGACAAATTCCTAGTGAAACAAATTGTTATTAAAAAAAAAAAATTTACCAGTATCAGAAATAAAAGAAAAGATATCACTACAGAACTTCCTCAAAAAAAAAAAAAAAAAAATTACTGGAAGTCCCAACCATGGAAATAAAGCAAGAACTAAAAATGAATAGTCATATAGTTTGGAGAGGAAGAAATAAAAATTTCTTTTTGTCAATACACAATTAGGTGCATAGAGAATCCTATGAAATCTCAAAAAAAATCGTACAAAAATTTTAAGTTAATTTAGCAAGTTTACAGACTAAAAGATAAATATTTGAAAATAATTATATATTATAATAGCAGTAAAAAATTGGAAAGTGAAATAAACAAAATTGTGAAAACATAGAGTGCCTCAGGAGAAATCTACAAAATATTGCAGTACATTTATACTGGAAACTACAAAATTTGACCAAGAGAATATATATCAAGAGAATGGTATATATAATATCATTAAGATGTCTATTCTCAATAAATTAATTTATAGATTCAATGTAATTCTAATCAAAAATTTGTAAGCTCTTTTGAGGAAATTAATAAGCTGATTCCAAAATTTATATGGATATCTAAAAATATCATATAGCCACAATATTGAAAAATAATAAAACTGGATTAAATGCTTTACCTGATTTCAAATCTCATTTAATATTGGCTTAAGATTGACAAATAGATCACATTAGGGTTCAGAAGTCTACTCATTGGTATACAATTTGTTATTGATCAACATGCCAAGTCAATTCAGTGGAGAAGTGCTCTTAACCAACAGTAATGAAACAACTGGACATGTATATAAAAAGAGAAGAAAAGAAGGAAAAGAAAATAATAAAAAACCTTGACTCCTATCTCACACATACAAAATTTAGTTCAAGATTAATCATAAACCTAAACTAAAAGCTAGAAGAAACCATAAGATAATATTCTTGTGACTCTGGGATATGCAGAGAGTTCTTAGACACATCAAAAAATGAATCTAAAATAATAATTTGGACTTCATCAAAATTCATAATATCTACTCATTAATGGACACCATTAAGAAAATAAGTAGGCAAATTACAAGCTGGGGAATATAGCCCAGGACATATATCTGAGAGGCTTATATAAATACATAGGACATGTAGAAAGCTCAGAGAATTAAAAAGAAAAATGATTCCTACAATGCAACAATATGAGACCAACAAAAATATATAATTAAAAATGGGCAAAAGACTTGTGCAAACAATTCATATAAGAGAAAGATATGTAAAGGAAAGAAAAAGGGGCAAAAATCAATTTGCCTATCATAGTTTTAAACTAAATAATTGAGGGTTCCTCGTGGCTCAGTTGGTTAAGAGTCTAACTCTTGATTTTGGCTCTGGTCATGATCTCAGGGTTGTGAGATCCATCCCTGAGTCAGGCTCTGCTCTGGGCATGTAACCCACCTAAGATTCTCTCCCTCTCTCTTTGCACCTCCCCCTCCCTGTCTATAAATAAATAAATAAATAAACTAGCTAACTAACTAATAGCATAATTGAATCATCATTTAGAGATTGTAGATTCATAGAAAAAAATCATTTAGAATTGAATGTAGTGGATTCCTAGAACCCAAATTTGGTAATAGAGCAGAATGAATAGAAGAGCTTTTTAATATCATAATACCTGAGTCCCATCACAGACTCCTGGAATCAGCATTGTTGCAAGGTATGCAGCCAGCTTTGTTCCTCAAGTAGGCATTTGGAAACAAATTTCAGCAGACCTTTTCTTTCAGCATCTTTAATTGTTAGCATTGTTTCCCCTTCCAGAATATTCCGAGGGAGAGAGAACTTATTATATTTTGAAGGAGCTTACTTCACATTTGGACACTGGGTGTTTCTAGTTGTCAGAAAGTTTTTCTTGATATGAAACTTAAAATACCAATATTGGACAAAGTGATCTATTTTCTGGAATAATATAAAATAATAATCATTTTGCTTAAAATCACTTATCAGTAAGTGAAGAAAATTGTTATGCTCCCTGAACTCTCCTTAGTCTTCTCCTCTCTAAGTACCATTTTCAACCTGGGCAATTTCCCATTTTCAATGTGTTGTGCTTTTCAAAGATTTCACTTTTCTAAATGTCTTTATTCCTATCTCTCTAGTTTTTCAGTATCTCTGTATATGATCTGATACATTTACTGATTATTCATTAAGCCTTATGCTATCTTATTGCCTTAGAGAGAGGAGTAAAACCTCTGTCTCTTTTTAGCAAAACAAAACAAAACAAAATTACACACTGGTACTTTTTGTTTTTTTAATAATTTTTTTAAAATAAATCTTTATTGTATCATTCATCATATTGCCTTACCCCTCCAATTTTTCATCCTCAATTTGTTTTGATTTCAACCAAATCTCCAAGAGGAAGTTTGGTCAAGGAGGTGGAATATGATATTGAAGAAGGCTCATTAAAAGCAACTGGGAGTAGTCCAGGTAGACTCGCTATCCCAGAGGTCTATACAAGGAATTAGTTGAATGTACTAGCCAATGGCTAGATTCCAGAATCAAGGAACTGACAATATACAGAAACCAGAAATTTATAATAGTAGTAGGTGATTCTTAAAGTAGAATAAAAGCAGATATATTTCTTTAAAGGAAGGATTCTATTCTGAGAATATTGATGAGAGAAAAGTTGAATTTCATATCTGGGAGAACTGAATAGAACTGATTTACCAGAGTGACATAAGCGGTAAGGTTGAAGTGCTTTTCAATGAATAAGCTACTTGAGTTCTTTAATTTCCTTTGCCTAAAACAATATTGGTCCCACAGCCCAATACTGGATTTGATCTATTGATAGATCTATTAGATAGATCAAGTTATGAAGGAGGGATAATATGATGACAGGGATCTAAGCAACTTGTTACAGTAATGACACAGATACATGTACTTATTGAAAATTGTTAGACATCCTCTTACCATAGCCTAATCTCTACTTCAGTTTATGTATTGATTTCATTCTTAGGCAAGATAGATGACATTGGTGACTCTAAGCATATCTTTACAAATTATTATACTAAAGAAAGACCCTCTTCCTGCTTTGTTTGTATATCAAATATCATACATATAGGTATTTATCTATATACCAAATCTTGGGCTCTGTTTGGATCCTGTGCTGATCCTTGAATCAAATAAATTGGCCAGGCACTTGGTGGGCTCTCAATCACTAACCTGAATTATGTGATGGGTGAATTACCTCTGGGTGAAGTGTAGGCGTATGTGGACACATATGCTTCTTTTTCCAGTTTGAGGGAAACCTTGCTTATAAGAAAAATAATTATTTAAACATTAATTAGATTATTCTATTTTAGTTAATTAAATTTTAAATATTTTACTATTATTAAATTGAATTATATAAAATATGTAAATTATAAATACTTGTCTTTGTAATTCAACATTTAAAATTGCTTTTAAAACATACACTTTCAAAGTCTAGTTTGAGTATGTTTTTGTTTTAGTTTAGTTTAAATTTATTTTATGTTCCCAAAATTTCTGATATTCTCCTTAGTTTCAGGATAGTATTTTTTCTTTTACAACAGAATTTTTAGCCATATGTAGATTTCTACTATACTTTGTTAAACTGAGTATTTCTGAAAATCAGAGACCTTAAAGGGCATAATAGGTGTTGATAAAATATCTTAAAATGGAAATGATTAAATTAAATATATATATTTGTCTATATATATAAAAATATACATTTTTGACACCCATAGGCACAAAAGCAAAGAAAAAAACTCAGCTCTAAGGATTATCAAATGGGTTACTTATGGGCTCTCCCTCATTCTGAAAACACTGGTTTAATGATTCCAAATTATAAGGTCAATACATAGTCGAGTGACCTGAGATACTTACACATTACCATTAAGTACACCAATGTATCACCCTTTGTTACAATTAAATTGACATATGGTAAACCCCTTTGAAATGAACATTGAATGATCATCCTCATGAATGCATTCCATGGAATAACAGTGTTTATTCCATGCATCTTGATGTAGGTTTAATCAAGGCCCGTAAAATGGACACATTCCTCTTAATTGATTGCAAATGTTTATAATTACCCTGAGGGTGTTTTCAAATGTCTAATGACTATAATATTATTAACTATCTCTCTAGACAGTCTTAAAGCTGTTTATTACTCATTTGGCCACTTTCCAACTTTCAGTTCTCTCATTTACTTCAATGTGCATCAATAAGTGTATGATTAATCCAAGCATCTTATTGAACTATTTCCTTTGCATTAGTCCGTATTATGTCAAGTAGTTAAAAATGATATATTGTACTACTTTGGATCTGTTCATTAGTCAAATGTCCTTATTGATCAGCATTACTGTAAAGATGACTCTCATACTAAAACACTATGATCTAATGCTAAAATAGTCAGTTCTCATCAAATAGAAAATCTTAGTGATGGGCCACTGTTGTTGGACTGTGTCATCTCAAAATCTAATACAGCATATTATCCTTATTTTCTAAATATACCACAAATGACAAGGCAATACTCAATGGAGACTTAAATCCTTTTTGAAGTAAGGGTTCTTCTAAACAAAAATTTTTAAATCACTCAGTGGTGAAAAGACTTATTTTCTCAGGAAATGAGGCACTTTGTAGAGTATGCTTTGTAATTCGTATGTTGGGAAAAGCCATTCAGCTCAATGATCTCATGGATCCAGCAACATGCCATATTCCTTTCTATGTAAAAAGAAAGTCATGAGATTCTAAATATTAATTTTAAAGCTCAGAATTCTGTCATAATTTCAGAAACACCAAGATTGGCTGAATGCAGTGCTAATCTCTTGCTCCAAGTGAGGTCTTCAATGCATTAAGTGATCAAAATGATTAAATGCACCTAATCTACTCAAATGAGGGAGAGAGATGAGTAGACCAAAAAAAAAAAAAATCAGACTTACCGAAACTTAGTGACAAACCTCTTTTCCTACCAAATTCAATATTTTAAATTTGATATTTGAACATAATGATCAGAGTGAGGAATACTGTTTGATAGAGTCCAGAGAATGTCACTAAATTTAGTTAAATTGCAACTACAGTTTGGAAAATGAGTAGTATAGTAAGATTCCTCTGTCTACTATAGGGCCTGTGTTATCATCAGATGCTTTAGAGAGTGAACTCCTTGAGGGCAACAATTGTTTTTGCCTTGTTCTTCTAAGTACTTTTACTTCTCTTCTAAGTACCTTTCAAAGTGCTTGACACATAGTAAACAGAGAGTTGATTCTAAAAGGGATCTATTTGGATGCTGACCACTAGTTCGAAATGAACAACAGGATATCATACTACTGGTTTGGGGGTCAGTTTGGAAATGTATTTATACATTAGTTTTTAATATAGCCTGGGATTTTTTCAATCCTAATATACATTAATGTAAACCATTTTTAATATAGATTAAATTTAATCTTTCATTAGTGATTATAATGAAGTCATTATTTTACACAATTTAATAAAATAAATAATTAAACTTCATGGGGTGCCTGGGTGGCTCAGTCAGTTAAGCACCCGACTCTTGATTTCAGCTCTCCCAATTTCAGGGTCATGAAATGGAGACCATGCTGGGCTCTGTGCTCAGCATGGAGTCTGCTGGAGATTCTCTCTCTCCCTCTCCCTCTGCCCGTCCCCCCGCTCATGCATGCACTCTCTCTCTAAATAAATAAAAGCTTTAAAAAAAGAAATAAAATTAATTACTTACTTAATTAATTAAGCTTCAATCAGCCAGTACCTCTTGGAGTGTTGTGGGAAGTGGTCTAAATAGGTTACACAAGTCACAAGTCAGATGTCAGAGAAATTGTCCTATTTCCTTTTATCAGAACAACCCAGTAATTACAGTAATTAAACTTTTTTTTTCAGCAATAAGGTATGGTTAGTTGCTACTTATCCTATGCCTCCATTCCTTGCTTCCATTTCTTTTATTGGTATTAATCACATTAAAACATAATTACCAGTTTAAGCTGTCCTTTGCTCTACTCAACTGGATGTACCTCAAGGATAGGAACTGTGGTTTTACCTTCATCACCAAATTATCAGATGTTTATAGAAAGATGTTATATTCGTCAATAGCCTTCCTCTTGAAAGGGATAGAAGCTCATTTCAAACTAAGTAAGCAAAAAGAAAAAAAAGCCTCTGTTTTACTTCACATGTTGGCTTCACTCAGCTTCTCTCTAGACACATTGGCTCTTGCAATCCCAAAAGTACATCATTACAACTTGTGATACAAAAGAGAGATCATTTTTGTTTCATTATCCCTATATCAAATTTCAGTCCTCATTTGAATCCCGTGACTATCCCCTAGGCCAGGGACATGGTGAGCTCAAACTGACCGTCCTGAGATACCTGACCGCATAGAGTGTAGATTGCCATAGAATGTGGAACACAAGGGATGGGTCCAGGTTTGTTTCTTAAGTGAAAAATGAGGTTTTGTTATTTGAAATCAAGGAGAAGAAACACTGGGAACTTAAAACAGCAGACATTAACTATGAAATTAATTCCAAGCTCACAGGGCCATGTGGGTATCAAACTAAGGATCCAAACCCATTTGTCTGACATCAAGCATAGTGTGTTTTCCATAGTAGAAAGTTGTTTCAAAAAAGAAAGGTGCAGTGACTTATAAAAGCAAATTTCTTATAAGGTCAAATTACCTTGAAAACCAAAACAATAAATGCAAGGAAAATTCCTGGATGCATTCTGTCCTGTGCCATCCAAACCCCCCTTCAAAACTAAAGCATTTATTTCCCCATCCACTGAGAGTGTTGGCAGCTGACTACCCTCCCCAGGAATTGCCCTCAGGTGAAGAGAACCACCAAACCAAAGCCCATGCAGGATGATAAGTTTCTCCTCCCACTGGTCCTAACGTAGGAGAACTCTGAGGGCATCACACTTCCCAGGGTCTGGGCAGGTCTCTGCTGAGCATCACCACGGCTCTCCCTCCGCCTACTCTTGCTCCCTTTCCTGCACAAGTGTGATTCCTGAGAGCTATCCCCAGTAAACTTCCTGCTCTTCCATCCTATCTCCAGAGTGTACTTCCCTGGAACTCTATCTTCTACAGCATAGTGGGTTTTCTTTAGACCTGAAGGACAGCTAGAGTTAGACTAATTAATAACTGAAACCAATGACATGTTATTGGGAGAGGTATTAAGGTTTATTATGTTTCTTAATATTTTTATTTAAAAGTTTCTTCTATTTAAATAAAGTGTAATACACACTATTAGTTAACATGTGAACATCTCTATGCTTTACCTTCCTGTATAGCATGAGTAGAAAAAAATCATTAAGAGTAGTAACAATATGCTAATCCAGGTTCTCTAATAACTACCTGTAAGGAAATCAAGCAGATCAGACTAAGAGACCATAATCTAGGCAGTATGCATAATGTTTCAGGTATGTACATACATGGGGGAAAGGGAGAATCCATAATCTTCATGGCTTTTTCAAAGGAGTCTGTGACACAAAGAAGGTTAAGAAATTGGAGCATTGGGTCCCAAACTGGTTTCTTAAGGATCATCAGCTGAGAAAAATCTCTGGTCTTTGTCATGAGAGTTTTTATTTTATTGGAATGGGGTGGGGCTCAGAAAACTTCTTTTTCAACAAGTTCTCCAGATGATTCCAAAAATAAATTAAGTGGACCATAATTTGAAAAATAGCGACCTAAGGACTAAAGTATACTTCTATATTAGCTTTCTATTGCTGCTGTAACAAATGACCACAAATTTAGAGGCTTAAACACCAGAAATTATTATGTGACACTTCTGGAGGAGAGAAGTCTGACATGGTATCTCAACGGGCTAAAATCAAGATATCAGCAAGTCTGTGTTCCTCTCTGGAGGTTCTTGGGGAGAAACTTCCTCACCTTTACTTGCTTCTAGAGGCCATCTATATTTCTTTGCTGGAGTTCCTGTTTCCCCTTCATCAAAGCCGGCAATGTTGCATCTCTCTGAATTTTCCCCAAAGTCAACTTATTCTTTAGTAGTCAGATCTCCCTTTGACTCTCTCATCTGTCTTTTTCTTCTAATTTTAAGGACTCTGTGATCACTAGACCCCCCCTTAATAATACAAGAAATCTCCCCATCTTCAGGTCAGGTGATTAACAACTTTAATGCCACCAGGAGCATTAATTCTGGGGCACCTAGGTGGCTCAGTTGGTTGGGCGTCTGCCTTTGGCTCAGGTCATGATCCCAGGATCCTGGGATCAAGCCCCGCATCAGGCTCCCTGCTCAGCGGGAAGCCGGCTTCTCCCTCTCCTCCCCACTCATGCTCTCTTCTCCCTATCTCTGTCTGTCTCTCTCCCAAATAAATAAATAAAATCTTAAAAAAAAAGGAGCATTAATTCCTCTTTGCTGAATAACTTACTCACAGGTTCCAGGGATTAGGATTTGGGCATCTTTGGAAGGTCACTATTCTGCCTACCACAAGTTCTTTTGTAATGCCCAGGGAAAAAAGTCATTTTTTTCCCTAATGTTATGTTTAATAACTCAGTTAATAAGGCTTCCACCCTTCACTGTTATAAAATTATCTGGTCTGTAGAATTAATAATCACTGGAATTACTGAACTGAAATGCTATTTAACTTTCTGTTATTAATAAATAGTACTTAGTCATACCCACAGGCCTAGAAGCTCCTTGAAGTTAGGCACCCTGTCTTGTCACTTTTGTTTCTGTGACTTTTATTTTTACTTCTTGTCAAGTAATAGACACACAGATGAGGTCACTGAATAACTGTCATGGTTAATTATGTTCATGAATTAATAAAACCAAAGGTCTACTCTCTCTTTTAATGACTCTTCCACAGAGCAGCTAAGAGACAGCATGATTCAGATTCTTCTCATATTAAACTTACCAGTTGCCACATATCATGGGTGTTTAGTGTTATTCTTAACAAGCAAAGCCATTATTATTTAATTTATGCATTCCAAGAGTCTAAAACGTTATGCTTGTTATTTTGGGTAGCTACCCAACAGTAAATTTTAGGCAATTATGCTCTATAGGTGTGGATAGGGGTGGTCTCTTAACAAGTGGTTATCTATTATTATTAACAATAATAGCAACAACTATGTGTTAGACCCTACACTGGATTTTGCGCACACACGCACCCATGTGCACACTCTCACTAATCTGATCTTTGACAACATCTATAAAATAAATATTTCCTCATTTACAGACCAAAAAACAATTTTGAAAATTTTGCAATCACATCATCTAGACAGTGATAACCACAGTTCCAGACTAAGGAAGAAAAGGATAGCTTGTTATCCACTTAGATGCTCCACTTAAAATTTTCAGTAGGTTAAAATTGTACTTAGGATAAAATCAAAACTTCTTTCTGTGTCTCGCCGGGAACCACAAAATCTGACCCTCCCTCTCCATACATGTTTGCCTCATTGCACTCTCACCTCACTAACGGAGCTGCACCCACACTGGAATCCTTTCGGTTCTTCAAACACAATCTCTTTGCTGCCTTGGGGCATTTTCCGTGCTGTCATCTTCTCTTCCTACTTCTTTGCCTGGATAATGACTTCTCATCTTTTAGATCAGTTTAAGTACCAGTTTCCCAGAGAAACCTCTCTGGAGTATTACAACTAAAATACATTCTCCTCGCCACCCTGTCATTATCTACCAGAGCACCCTTACTGTTTCCTTCCAAGCACTTAGTGTGATTTGTATTTATTAGTTTACTTGCTCACTGTCTATCTCAGTGTGGGGAAGGGTATTCACTGTTGTATTCCTTGCACACAGCATTGTATCTGTATTCAGTAAATACCTTGTGGAACATTCTTTTCCTTTTTCTTAAAGTTATGATATGACATTGCACCAGAATATTATATCTGTCTGTGAACAGAAGGTTTCCTAGAACGTAAATGATCTGGAGTCTTAAGCTTTGGTCACAAAATATATTTCAATATATTTCTTGTTTTGTTTGTCTTATATTTAGCTGCCCATTTAAGTGCTTCAGTATAAAGAAACAACAACTACTTACAATTCAAAATCAAGGATCTGCTCTGACACAAATTTGAAAGGCATATTGGTTCTGGGGTGGGGCCCAGCCTTCTGTATTTTTAGTAAGATTCCCAGATGATTCTGATTCATACCAAAGTTTAAGAACACCTGTTGAGTGTGTTCATAGTCCTGTTATAGGTCTACCTGTATCTAACCTTTTGTTTAATCCATGCTTGAGTATTTTATAACCTCATGTACTTTCTGACTTGGATATTTAATGAGTACATAATTACTTATTAATATATTATTCCTGCTTTTGCATCTCTTGTTCTGCTCTAGATGAGGCTTTGTTCTTTTAAGCTGCTATGATTTTGACGTCCTGGGTTTATGATATAATTAGGAATAAGAAATACGAGGTAGACTTCATACAGTTATTTATTTTAAGAGTTTGATATTCACTAGATAACATATACTATTTATAGAATTGTTTTAAAATAAAACCAGTCATAAAAAGAAAGCAAAGTTCTTTTTATTAATTTGTAACTCTGCAAATATAAACTTTTATTGTGAGCAAATATCAGCTTCCAAATTTGTGGCTATTTGTTTTCTTTTTCTGTGGGCTTATATATTGCTTTAAATTGGTAATGTAATGAAAAACATTATTGCCCTCGAGAGGCAAATTTTACATGCATGCAATTATGTACAATTGGGAGTTTTGAGATGTAGTCCATTCATAATAAGTAATCTGTAATCCTTATTACTTCTTATCTTTCACCAGTTTTTCCCTTTAAACATTTTATGCCATGGATATATATAGAAAAATATGGTTTGTTGTATAGTAAAAGCAAATCTGCTATATTAAGATTATAATGTGGCAGATACATCTTCCAATCGTATTTATCAATGTTCAGATCCCTTCTATAAACAGCCCATGTGGTACTAGGAAGAAATATTTGTAACACTTCAGACACTTATTGTTACTTAAATATACATCAAAGTACAATCTGTAAACACTTTATGTAGACTGGGTTTTATCCTTTTTATTTAAATATGAAATAGAGACAGTTTTCTTTTTTTTAGTTTAAATTCAAATTAGCCCACATATCGTTGGTTATATGATATAGTACTAATGATCTAGTACATCATTAGTTTTGGATGTAGAGTTCAGTAAGTCATCAGTTGCATATAATACCCAGTGCTCATCACATTTTCATTTGATAATCTTTTAGAACTTTGCTTATTTGGAATTGCTAATATTCACTAGCAAAATGAATATTTTGCTAAAACAGGTTTTATACACAAAGTACATTTCCCATACTCCTGAAAAGAAAACTATCTCTTACCAAGTTCACCATATTTGAGCTAAGGAGGTGGTAATCATAAAATAGACAAAAACGTGGCTATTTTATTTGTGGTCTAAGTGACTTAAAACCCTTAGAAGACAACTGCTCTAAAACCCTTTCTATTTAGACTGTAAATGTCAACTTTTAGTGGTATTGTTGTCCGTTTTGAGAAACATTAGTAATTTTGATTTAGGTTCATCTGCCATTAACAATATTCATATTTTACCTAAAGTTAATATCACTCTTTAATGCTGAGCAAAATAACAAACGTACTTTCTTTATCTCACATTTATTTTAGACAAGTGAGAGTCCTCCTCAACTATTTCCCTCTACTCTGGCCTAAGATTTTATAGAGGTGAGATAATTTAAAATGCTCAATGGAGAGAAAGAACTTCATTTAAAGAATAATAATTCCTACATTTTTTATGTAAACACATTAAGTCATGCTATGCCTAAAATATATTTGAGAGTTCTATCAGCTACTCAGTTAGTAGTTTTACATACCCTACAGTGTTGAACAATAAACTGCATTTTGGTGTGAGCGAAATAGCTTTTATCGCTCTTCTGCGCTCTAATTCACATTTTGATGGACTTTTGATGTTCCTAGATATCCGTGGAATACAGGAGTTTTTGGACAAGGTGTCTCAGCAGGGAATGGATGTTGCATTGCAGAAGGTAGAAAACAACATCAGTAAAATGATCACCACTCTCTTTGACACCTTGAGAATAGAGGAATTGAATCGCTATCGAGACACTCTTAGGCGAGCCATCCTTGTTATGAATCCTGCTACAGCCAAATCTTTCATCACTGAGGTAAGTAAAAATTGTCATGGGGTTGGAGTAGGGTTAAAAAAATTAAATGCTTTGGAATAGACCTCACAGTCAAGTTGAAAATTAAGAGCAGGATAAGGGAATTAACTACACAACTGTCATTAACACTAATGGAGGTAGGTAGCGCACTGAATTCCTTGCTTGTTGCATCCATCCTGCACTAAATTTTCCCACATCCTGCACAGTTAACTGCTGAAAATGTTTGTATTTACATATTTAAGCACAAAGCCAGGATGATTTTAAGGAATGTCATGGGAGTTTAAAAATGTTGTTGACCCTGAATTACTTTAACACGTTCAAGAATAAATTCACAAGAGCACAATTCTCCAACTAATCCTTAAATTTTTGCAAGTCAGAATTTTACCTCTGAGAAAAGATATACTTGAACCAGGCTGTTATTGCCTGAACGTGATTACTTTTACAAAAACAAAGAGCAGATTTACTTCTGTTCTGTGAACTTTGTAGCAAGATGAATAATTAAAACTGTCTGAAACTCTCTGCAAAGTGATGACCATTGTACATTCTATGATGCTGCATCTTCAAAATTTTAATTGTATCTGTTAATTTGGCTAGAAGCTCCAAAACTTTGTAAAAATACGATTAAGACTTCTTAATGATTGGTGTAACATCTTTATGTTCTAAAATGCTTACTAGTGCCCTGACAGGATTATTGTCATTTGCCTTACTTCAAGTTTTTAATTTTGTACAGTGCTAGAACTGGTCATGACATTACATACTTTCACATGGGTTTTATTAGGAGTGTTTTTAATTTTGGTGACTTTATTTGACTAATACATTTTGCCTCACTTCTCTAGTAAGCTTTCTTTAGCTCCCAAAGTCTGCTATAAAGCCTCCAAATTAGGAATGTGTTAGAAATTCTTTGACACTCTATAATCTAATTGGTATCAAGGAACTGAAGCAGAATATAAATCACTGAGAAGAATAAAACTTTTGGAAAACTTTCAATAACGCCATTTTTTTTAACACTTTAATAGAGAACTTTGTTATGCTGTTAAGGACAAATATAGAACTTTGACCTTTTCTAATGCAGCAAATTACTCAGAGAGTCTTTTTGAACAACTAGGTCTTTCCACAGTAGAAAGAATATTTCCAATTTTACAGGAGTTAGTTCTTTCCTTCAAGAAACCCAAAATCTGCTGAAAATTTTAAGATAATTACACAAAGATATATAACATAAATTGGAATCTTAAAATTATAATAAGTGAGGTTGAAGCATCTATGGTCATCTTTGGTTGGGGATTGTGGAGATCAGAGAACACTTCATTGAGAAGGCACATTTGAATTGTACTTATTATCATGAGTAGGGATTCATGAAAGAAGTGTGGTGTGCAACAGACAAATACAAGTCCATCCCAACTACTTTCTGGTCATGTCGGGTTAGCAAATTACCTAACATTTCTGAGCCTCCATTTTATCATTAATAAAATGAGAATAATATATTGATTTCAACTTATTAAATTTGTAATGTAATGAGACATCCTGTGATATGCCTTAAAGTTGGGGAGAGGGAGGTAGCACCTAGTAAGTACTTAAGACACGTTAATTTCTAGTTCATTTTTTCTAGCATATAGCACATGCCTGACCATAGCAGATGCTCAAAAAATACTTGGTGAACTGAAAAGAATATCAAGACTTGCAAAGACACAGTCCTTGACTGAGTGCTCAGAATAGAGCAAGTAGTTTTGTATAGGTTCAATATAGGATATGTGAAAAAGAGAAGTGACACGCACTATGTAACACGTGGCTTTAAACCAGATAGCAAAGGCCCATGAGTGCCAGGTAACAATTCATGTATATTTACTAAGCAGTCAGAAGAAATGGGCTGAGAAAAGGGACAGATTACCAAGGGCTTTTGCCAAGTCATGATCTTGACTTGTATTCTGACCATGGCCCCCTATCCTTGACTCTGAACTTTGATACCTGTAGTAATCTACTGTTTCTGTCTTTGTTCCTAAACATATAAAATCTATTTCTGTGAGTTCCCTGAGATTTCTCTTCCTTCCTCTACACTGACACCACTTTTTCCCCCACTCGCTTGTGTTTCACAATCGCTGAGTTTATGTCTCCAAACTGTACTAAGTTTATTTTATAGTCTCAAACAGTGATGTAAGAATGACAGAAAGAATGTGAACCCACTGCCTTCCCCATCCTAAGCTAGCTGTTTTCTCTGACCTGTATAGTGGTTCCCGTTTTCAATTAACTGTTTTCAAATATCTCTCCTCTTTCTTCTGCTCACCCACGGGTTCTGGGAGCATTTCCCCACTTAGGAAAGAGACTAGCCCCTCAATACCAGAAACAATTAATTCAAAAGGCAAACAGCATGGAATTCAAATGGCACACAGCACAAAAGTTCTGGAGGTAGAAAGAATAGATTTTGTTATGTATGTTTATGTGTGATCTTTGTTCTAGGATAATGATGGCAACACTAGTTTCTCCAGTTTAGCCCAGATGGTCTGCTTGGGTTTTGTAGACGAGAATCCTGTCTGTCTATCTATCTATCTATCATCTATCTATCATCTTTCTATCTATCTATATGTATGTCAGCTTTCAAGGACATTTTGCATGAGCCAGTGTGTGAGAAGGCCTTTGTGAAAATCAGTATGTGTTTAACTTGAATCAGTCCTCTTTATTCACTGATTCTGTATTTGCAAATTTGCCTACTCACTGAGATTTATTTGTAACTTGAAAATCAATACTAAGGATGTTTTCACAAGCCATTCACAGAAATGTTCAGAGCTGTGAAAAATTTGAGTTGCCTAAGGTTGCCAACTAAGGTTGAACAAAGCTGTGCTCTGCATTCTTGTTTCAGTTCTCATACTGTAAACAAATGTCCTTTTCGCAGTTTATTTCGTGTCTCCTTTTTTTTTGCATTTTTTGGTGCCATTTTTTTTTGGTGATTTCACTGTTTAAAATGGCCCCCAAGTGTAGTGCTGAAGTGCTCTCCTTAACTGTGATGTGTCCTACTGAGAAAATACCTGTTCGATAAGGTCCATTCAAGCATGAGTACCCTTGGCCATGAGTTCAATGTTAACGAATCGACATGTTATTGTTTGAATGCTTGTGCTTGCCCCCTCCAAATTCCTATGTTGAAATCCTGTGCCCAATGTGATGGTTTCAGGAGGTGGGGCCTTTAGGAACTGCTGAAGTCCTGAGGATGGAGTCTTCATAAATAGGATCAGTGCTATTCTAAATGCTAAAAAGAACCCTGCAGAGCTCTCTAGCGCCTCCCACCAAGTAAAAATGCAACAAGGAGTCTGCAACGAAAAGAGGGCCCTCTTTTGCATGGTGGAACCATGCTGGCTCCTGACTGAACTACCAGCCTCCAGAACTGTGAGAAATACATTTTTGCTTTTAATAAGCTACCCAATCTATGGTATTTTGTTATAGCAGCCCAAATGGACTAGGACACAATAATCTGTATATACATATAACATATATTAATCATACGTACAATATATATTAAATATATAGATACTGTATATAAATTTAAATCTCTTCAAATAGAGACATAAATAAACCCAGAGCCTTGTAGGAACCAAACCCTGTATTTCCCCTAGGAGCAGTGGTTCAGCATTTATTAATTCAGTGTTCTCAGGAAATTTACAGAACATAACTACTGGGAATGATAAGAATTGACTTTGCTCCCATACTTTTCAGCTCCCATCTCGTTCCTGCCCTCCCTTTGGCTTGGCAGTTGTCAAGTATCAAAATTTCTAGGGCTCTCTAGACTCCATCCTCAGGACTTCAGCAGTTCCCAAAGGCCCCACCTCCTGAAACCATCACATTGGGTACAGGATTTCAACATAGGAATTTGGAGGAGGCAAGCACAAGCATTCAAACAATAAGAGATGAGAGGGCTCTCTGCTGCTGCCCCTTACGACAATAACTAGTCTGTGGCTTCTTCTACCATGTATCATCAGATAACACTACCTCATCTGCTTTTATTTTTTCAGTAATTTACTTAAAAACACTTTTCTGATCATCTTTTCCCTTTTTCCTCATGGTTATTGGTTTATATACCTACACAACTCCTTATATTTTATTGGGGGTTTAGGGGACAATCCCTTTAACCTTTTGAGTTGGAAGTTCCAGAGTATTCTTTCAGATTTTTAGAGGTTAAAACCAAGCAAACATAAGGTACTTTAAGAACCATTGTTAACAATTTTTAAGAAATATCTGAATAATGACATTTTAAATTTGGAACATGCAACATTTTGTCCAAATTCCAAATTTACAGTTGAAAAAACTAAAGGCCTCTCTAGATGCAATCAATATTGTTCTCTAACTTCCTCCACCAATGTTTAACACCCTTGCAGCGAATGCTGATTGTGGATGGTAAGGGACACTCACAGTTTGAAAATAGTAAAGTTGTCAGCGGGTCAAAGGGGTACACGATTATCAGATCCTAAGAGAAGCATTTGTAGAAATAACTTACCAAGAATTATATGATGGATAGAAAGGCATATGAAGCTAGAAAGAAACTGATGGATTGGGATAAAAGGAAAGATAGAGGAAGTAAAGGTTATGATGAGGGCAGAGCCTGGTTCAGTAAGGACCTAAGAGAGGGAGAGTGGGAGAGGGGAAATTCTAGGCAAAGAGGAGGGGATAGCAGAACTCTCACTTTTACTGCTTCCTACACATTATAAGTGGGCACAGAAAGTTGTTGAAATATTCAAAGGAAACATTAACCTCAAAGTCAAAAGAATGAGTTTTAAAAAAGAAATTGCTCACTTAGCATTGTCATTTAATTGCTAACGGGAAAAATGGGCATATCAATTCTGTTTGCATCTTTTTTTTTTCTGTCTCTGGAGCAATTATGTGGCACTGAGTTAATTACGCTCCCTTTGAAGTCTTAGAAATTTAATACATTACATGTCTACAGTTAGTGCTCCACCTCTCATTCAAGAGTTTCAAAGCTTTAAGAAAAATACTGCTGTTATGTGCAGCTGAGTAAATCAACCTGCTGTGGTATCAGTAGAAAATTGTTATCACAATGTACCTGTTAGTGTCCTTGAAATTAATATGGTGAATCAGGAATGCTTACATGGTTTGATTTAAATATGGATTGGGATGATATTTTGAAAAACAACTTTTTAAATATATGTATATATATACATATATATATGATAGATTTGCATTAGAAACTACATAGGTTATATCCTTTCTAGAAAGTATATAACAATCCTATATAAATTAGAATTTTTTGTCATGGTTTTTAGTTTTCAGGTTTGATAAGAAAATCAATTCTTTGAAAACAGGAAGTTTTATTACTTATATGGTAATGAATATCATTTCCTATTTGCATTTCTTCAAGTTTTCAGAAAGGAACCCTACTGTTACATGAAATCCTTTTATTCTGCAATGAGAGAAGTATATCATCTCTTATTCTTTAAATGTACTTTATGAAATAGTTTTCATTTCATTGTACTATATTCCAGAGAACTTTGATCTTGTCAGACAACTTAAAGGCAAAGTTACTTACTTCAAATATATAAGCAGCTTGCCAGAAAGAGCCTTTAGGAAGGTTTAGGAAACAAGTGAAGATCTTTCTCAATGGATACAACAAGGTTCCCAGTCACCAAAAGGTACTCCGAATATTGAAATTACTGTGATCATTATTTAATAGCTATTTAAGTAACTCAATATTCTACCAAAAAGAAATTATTTGGAGACATTATGCAATGTACAGTTTTTAAAATGATGCTGGTATAATGACATTTGAAAAAAGGAACTTATAACAGTATTTTTTTTCCCAAAATGTATCCATTGCATGAAAGTCTCTGTAATACTACTGTGTTCATAAATGGCTGCTATACATTTTTTAGAGTAAACCTTGTATTGAAATATAACATACACCTCTCAATTCTTCCCATTCAGTTTTCCCTCCCTTTCCCTATGGTCCTCTGATCAAAAACTATTGATGTACTATATGTTGGCTAATTGAACATAATAAAAAATAAATAAAATAAAAAATAAATAAAATTATTTTAATATTGTAAAAAAAAAGAAATATAACACACACAAGAATAGTGTACATAAGTGTGTAACTCAACAAATTTCCATGCAGCCAGTGTCCAGGTTAAGAAATAGTGCATAATTGGTACTCCCAGGTTCCCTTCCTGTGCACCACTCAGTTATAACCCCCCAAGGATAGCCATTATCTTTACTTTTAACACAGTAAACTAGTTGTGATTAATTTTAATCTGTATATGAATAGAATCATACTGTATATGTTTTGTCTGTTTTCTACTGGCCAACATTATGTTTATGAGATTCATCCATGTTGAAATATGTAGGCAAAGCTCATTCATTTTGATTGCTTCAAAGTATTTAATGGTACAAATATGCCACAGTTAATATAATTTATGTTGATGATTTTTTCTAGTTCTGCCTATTACAAATAGTGGTTTTATGCATGTATTTTTGTGTAGGTATGTATTTTTACTGGGTGTATACTTAGGAATGGACTTGCTAGCTCAAGAGTAATACATAAAGGTATGTCATTTATTAAAGCTAGATGATACAGCCAGTTTTCCAAGTGTTTATAGCCATTTGGATTTCTATTTTCTATTAGCATTTCAATTTTCCACTTTCTTACCAACACTTGTTTTTTTTTTTTTTTTCTGTCATCTTCATTTTATTTATCCTCATGGAAATGTATTAGATTTAGCTTTTGTTTCCAATTTGCATTTTCCTGATGGAGTTTTTTGGTATATATATTGACTTTTTTTGATATTTTATTTTATGGAGTGCACATTCAAGTCATTTTCCTTTTTTTCCCCTCATAATTTGTAGAAGTTTTATATATATTAACGATAAGAGTTCATTGCCAAATGAATATATTTTCAATACCTTCTCCATTGTTTGTCTTTTTACTTCATAAGTAGTGAATTTTGATGAGCATAAATTTTTATTTGTAATGTAGTCCAAGTTATTAATTTGTTTTCTTTATAGTTAGCATTTTTTGTCTTTTTTGTTTGTTTGTTTTTAAAGAAAGCTCCTCTTCTAAGGTCATAAAGGCATACTCTTATGGCTTTTATTTTTGTTTTTTAGAAATTTTGTTTTATCATTTACATTTAAATCTGAAGTTCATTTGAAATTGATTGCTCTACATGGTGGATGGAAGACGTAGAGATACATTTATTCTCCATATGGTGTCTGTTATTCGTTTCAACATAGGACCAGTGTGCCTGAATTATGTTGGGGAGGAAGAATTTCCTGTGCACTTCAAGGTCCTTCTAGCTGGACTAAGAATCAAATTGACATGAAACATATTAACAGGAGAAAATAAATTTCATTTTGTACATATAGGGAATCCACACGAAGGTGCAATTCCAAAGATAGTCACTAAAATGAGGTAATATGTCATCCTGAACTAAGGAGAAGAGGATAAGGGTCTGAGACTTCAAAGGAAAGAGATGTGATTCACAGGAAGAGTAAATGTTTGCTAAACAAATGTTTGCTGGGCTATTCAGAAACAATGGAACAGAGAGGACTTTGATTAAAGAGGCCTTGCTGGGCCCCTCCCTGTCCATCATACTTAGTTCATATCATAATGTTGTTATCTGTGGTGATAGCTCTCTTCCTGGACTAGGTCCTCTATCTAAATTCTTTTAGGCCGTTGTGGGGGGATGGGAGTAAAGAGCTTTTCCTGACTCTGCTGGGTTTTGATTGATTTAAACTCAAAATAATCTTCATGCCAAAGCAGCATATTTCAGGGGGACCTTTCCCATACCCCTTCAATGGAAAGGGAAGTTAGAAGTTCCTACCATCAGTGAATAAAATGGGAGCTCATTAGTGTATTTGAAAGTATAGGGCTATTATGTCTGTACAGTGTCTTTATCATATACATATTTTTTTTTTCTCTGTAACATGAAGCACATGACTTTAGGAGAAAATACAAGATTCTACTGATGATTTCATTGGAATAAGAATCTTTCTATGCTCCCATGATAACAAAAGTCAATAATGCTGGGTCCCAAGTAGCAGCTAGTGGCCAGTCACTCAAAAATTCAACTCATTCATACGGTTTTTACGATGGCAGGAAATTCTAAGAGAAAAAAGAATTTTAATTTTGCTTGACTAAAACAAACAAAGCCTCTAACAGGCACTGCTTCACTCATGACTTAATTTCTTTTTCTTGTATCACAGTTATCAATTATTATTGAACTGCTCTCAAATCTGAGTTTTTGCTTTAGCTCAGTATTGTACTGAACTTGCAAGGCAGTTCTGTTACCAGTTAACCCATAGTCTTTGGATTTTTTTTTTTTCTTGTAATGAGAAAATCTCAAATTTATTTTACTTTCCACCTGACCAAAATTGTGTATGACAGCACTTGCTACTGTTAACGAGGCTGAAAGAGCCTCAGACTTTGCCTCTCTGGTCGAAACTCTGCTTAACTCTCAGAAGTTTCCCCTGAAGAAGGGAACTTGGCAGGGAATCGGGTTCCAATGCATTCAGTCTCCTAATAAGACAGATCCAACTCACCTCGCTCCTGTGACCGCTGGCTTGGGATACAGATACTGGTGAACAGTCTGCTACTAACTTCTACTAGTCTAAAAGTCATTTAACAATTTTTTGCTTTTGCAACATCTCATTTGCTAGTTTTCTTTTTCTGTTAGATTTTCAAATGGGTTCAACATTTTCATTGTATTCCCTTTATTGAAACAAAATTAAATAAATATCGGGAACCCTGGTGAGGGTTGTACTCTTAATTGAAAAATAAAATCACAATTGCTTCAACTTTTAGGGAATTGAAGTCCTTCTTTAATCCGTTTAATTATTCGTTTATTCATTCATTTAGACAATATGTTTAAAGCTATTCTGTTCAAGGCAATGTGGAAAGTGTTGGTAGGAATAGAATCATAAATGATGTATGATTCCAGCCCCCAAGGAATATACAGACTAATACAGAAAATGTTGTAAACATAAAATGTACGAAATAATAAAACCACAAGAAAGAAAACAGTTAAGTTACTCTCTTCAACCCCCAAAAGGAATTGAAAAGAAAACAAAGTTAGTATCTAAAACTTGATCAGGGGCACCTGGGTGGCTCAGTCGTTAAGCGTCTGCCTTCGGCTCAGGTCATGATCTCGGGGTCCTGGGATCGAGTCATCCCGCATTGGGCTCCCTGCTCCGAGGGAAACTTGCTTCTCCCTCTCCCACTCCCCCTGCTTGTGTTCCCTCTCTCACTGTCTCTCTCTCTCTCTGTCAAATAAATAAATAAAATCTTAAAAAAAAATTTAAAAATAAATATAGTTTGCAGATAACGTATGATTACCCATATCTAGAAGTAAACCAAAAATTTATTTGTTATGGGACAATTGAGAAGTCTTGGCTACTTCAAGAAATTTGTAACCATAGCTTGCAATGTAGCTTTATCAAAGCAAGTCTAGAATTTGAATAAATCAAAGAGTGATTTTCCTGCCATGAAGTTACATGGAAAAGCAAGCAAATAAACAAACACAAAGGGATTAGTTAGAATAGACCTAATGATGAATTTGAAGATTAGAATTCAGCAGTGTTTGTCTATTACTGCCTAGAGAAGAAACATATCAGACCTGGAAGGCAAGGACATGCCAACATATAAAGGTGTTCTCTGTGGTATGCGAGGCACAGTTTATCAGTGAAATAGTTTTCAAAATTATGCACCTCCTTGTTGCTGCTCCCATTTTCAACATCACCTTTTGAAGCTAGGAAAATGGTGAGCCCCTGTATTTTAAGCACTAGAGACTTAGGTTGCTGCAAATTAATAAATAAACAACTTAATTACTATGCCAGTTTCTAGTAAATTTTCTTAGTATGTAAATGACAAATACATGCTGCAAGAACCATTATTTTCCATTTCCAGATCGAAACACAGATTATTACACTCTGCCCCGCTCTTCAAGGCAGCCACGGCAAATGGATCTTAGTTAGCACAGGAGTCTAAATCTATTTGCCAACCTGGGTTAGTATGAGTCAGTCTCCCAGAACTTAATCAATTCCTTAAATGCTTACTGACAAAATCAATACTTTAGATTTGTAGAGGACTAGATTTTAAAGTATAGCCACCCCATGAAGCATTGTTGAAATGTTAGCTGGTACCCCTAGGTTACAATTCTATTTATACTTTTTCTCACTGTAATATAGATAAATAAGAGGGAAATAAGCTGTGTAGGTAGAGAAAATTAAGAAGATCCATTTGATTTTTCCAGCAAATCCTATATTTAATAGAATACACAAAACTGTAGCAAATGAAGATTAAAAGATTAGACTTATATGTGTCTACCAACACTAAAATTATATGAACATGTGGGTTCATTAATCTCAAATACTAATTACTTTAAATGTGTATGTTAATTGATGAGACAACATTTAAGTCAATATTTAAAACCCGTGTTTAGGATTCGGATTTAGCAATATAGTAGAAGGGCATCCTTCCATGAATGAAGGAAACATGAATCAAGATACAGAGATGGAAATTGACAGTCTGCAAGTTGGGACAGGGAACATGGGCTATCTGAGGTAGAATTCTAGGATGCAAAGTCAGGTAAGGTGGTACCAGATTGGTGGGTGAAAACCACCGAATGTCAAACTTACAACGGCAGCATTGACATGGAATTTGGATTCAGTTTTTGTCAAATTAGCTGTGTAGCCCTGGGCAAGCTGTTTGAAATCGTTCAGCTTGATCTTCTTCATCTATAAAATGGAGTAGTTCCTAGATCACAGAGATTTTTGAAGATCATATCTGGTAATATAAATAGAAGGCGTAGAATAATGTTCACACTCAGTAAAAACTTAACTATGCTCCAGAACTGTAAGTCGGATAAAGAAGAAAATTCAAATGATGTTGGAATTAATAGACTTGGAAATGATTGGGTATGCAAAATGAGGTTGAGATGTGGGCAACAGAGATGGATCCTATGTTTCAAGTCTGGGTCTCAAGGAAGTTAAGGTTTTGAAATCAGGAACATAAGAAGGTAAACAGGTTTTGGGACAATATGATAAATGTAATTTCAGTAATAAATTTGATGTTATTCTAGAACATCTAGATTGAGACATGCATCAGATTGGTGGAAATGAATGAATAGAATCCAGCTGAGCTAAGGAAAAGCTATTGTATTTGCCAGTGAGATGGTCATTGGTGACCTTTGAAAAAATATTCTCGTTAAAATAATGTGAGGAGGGGAAAAGATTATAAGGAAATAAATAACGAAGGGGTTGTTAGCAAATAAGCAGAACAAGAATAGGCAGCTTTTTCAAGTTTGGAGACAAAAAGGATGGTCAAATAGTACTGTATCTTAGTCAGAAACCTATTTCAAGGAAGATATTTTCAAGACTATTTCATCTAGGGCGCCTGGGTGGCTCAGTCGTTAAGCCTCTGCCTTCGGCTCAGGTCATGATCCCAGGGTCCTGGGATCGAGTCCCACATCGGGCTCCCTGCTCGGCAGGAAGCCTGCTTCTCCCTCTCTGACCCCCCCTGCTTGTGTTCCCTCTCTCTCTGTCAAATAAATAAATAATCTTTAAAAAAAAAAGATTAAAAAAAAAAGACTATTTCATGTAAACAAGGGCGATAAGGAGGAAAGGGGAAAATGATATACAAGATATAGAAAAAAAATCAATATAGAATCAGTGAAATGAATTAAGATCAGTTTTATAGTTAGATTATATTTTATCAGAATGCCTAGGTGGCTCAGTTGGTTAAGCTTCTGCCTTCAGCTCAGGTCATGATCCCAGGATCCTGGGATCGAGTCCCGCATCGGGCTCCTTGCTAGGGGGTTGGGGTGGAGGGGGGAACCTACTTCTCCCTCTGCCTGCTGTTGCCTCTGCTTGTGCTCTCCCCCTCTCTCTGACAAATAAATAAATAAATCTTTAAATAAAGATTATATTTTAATGGAGAGAAGCTAAGGAAGTGAGAGAGGATAAAAATGCAGAGAATTTAGGGCGCCTGGGTGGCTCAGTCATTAAGCGTCTGCCTTCGGCTCAGGTCATGATCCCAGAGTCCTGGGATCGAGTCCCCACATCAGGCTCCCTGCCCCGCGGGAAGCCTGCTTCTCCCTCTCCTACTCCCCCTGCTTGCGTTCCTGCTCTCGCTGTCTCTCTCTCTGTCAAATAAATAAATAAAATCTTTAAAAAAAAATACAGAGAATTTGAAGGTAATGAGGAGGGCTTAATTGCATTTGGACAGGATATATATATATATATATATATATATACATATATATATATATAGTAGAATCATAGTATATATATATGTATATATATAGTAGAATCAGTAGATTCTAATTAGTTTTCTGTAAGTATTTAGTAGACTGGATGCAGAGGCAGAAAATAAACGAGGTAAAAAAGAATGGCTTACCCAAGGAGGGGGACTAGCCAACATGCAACTATAGAAGAATCAGGCTGCCTATGGGGACCATAATGCAGACAACATAAGAGATGCTGGGCATCAATTGATTTCCAGCATGAATCCTATTTCCTAATGTGAGCTACCAGCTTTAAGGAAAATATATACTAACTTTCCTTATATTTTGGTTACACCTACATAATAGGTCTAGACTTGAACTTAAAAGAAAGAATATTAACTGGATTAATACTTTAAGGATAAATAAAAATGTGCTTACCTAGAAGAAAATTTCTCAGCCTTGGCTACTGACAGTTTGGACCAGATAATTCTTTACTGTGGAAGGGTCTTCTGTGCACTGTAATACCTTAGAGTCATCCCTACCTCTACTGACTAGACACCAGTATACACCAATCATGATAATTAAAAAAAAAGCCAAACATTGCCAAAAGTTACCATTAGTGGTGATAATGGTCATAGGGAATTAAAATTACCCCTGGTTGATAATCACATACAGAACTATTCAGTGTTTGAAACACTAATGTTTGTTCTCATGGAGATTTTATTGCTGGCATATGACAACTTTATTTCACTTTTCCCCTAATAATAGCTAGTCAACATTTATTGGACTCTTTCCAGGTGTCAGACACTATGCTAATCACTCTGTAAATTATCTGGCATAATCCTCAAAAAATCCAATGAGATGGGTATCTTCATTCTTCATTAAAGGAATGACATAGATACATTTATTTATCTATATTACACAGATTATTTGCATTTTATTTTATTTTTTTTGTTAAATTAGTCATTATTTTCCAAGTTGTTTTATTGTTTTCTAACAATGTCCATCTGAATTCCTTTTTTTTTGGGAGATTATAATTGGTTTCCAAGTAATACTTACCTCTCAACTGGTAAGTTTACATTATGGTCTTTGACCATGCCATCTGCGAGGCAAATCAGTCTGCCTAAGAATTTTAGCACAAAATATATGAAAAGGCAAAAGAAATGAAAAGGCAAAAGAAATAACTAATAGGTGGCAAGAAATCTGAGTTGATTCTGAACACTGTAAAGTAGTTGCCATAGGCAAAAATGAACACTTACTGAGTTTTTCTTATGTGCCAGACACTGCTCCAAGTGTGCTTTACATATTAACACTGTTTTTAATCCTCACAAAATGTATAAGGTGGATTCAGCATTTGGCCCCATTTTACAAAAAAAGGAAAATGAGACACAAAGAGGTGAAACTAGCCCAGGCCACACAACAATAGCCAAGCCAAGTCTAGACCATTCTTAACAAGTATGCTATACTCTGTTGCCTCTCCAGGTATACAATAAGTGTGAAAAAAATCATCCTAACTTTCTATTCATGACAAAGAAATTGTTGGTATGCTTAACTTTTGTTAAGTCATTTTTAAGGAGAATTTGCAGTGGGATAAACTAGTGGAAGAGTAGTGAAAAACATTATTGTGGAAGTTAGTCAATGTGATTAGGCTATCTGTGTTTGGTCATTTGTGTTTATCGAAGTTAAGCTTCTTCTACCCAACCACAGAGAAGACCTGGAAATAGAGGTTCTATCTTCATTGATTAAAACATCTCAAAGAGATGGCCCCCAGGTCCTTGAGAAAACATTTCTGGGTTATAAAACTACAAGAGGCTGGGGGAAGATTAACATCTCAGGGGCACAGAGAAATAATTTGTAATTGCAAATGTCCCAAAGTAAATGCTCTAAGAAAAGGGAAGTCAAAGGCCTTGAATCAGAAAGAAAACTCTCTAAAACTTAAGTCAAGCTAAAGGGAATGTTAAGGCTGTCTTGGGTCAAGCATACATAGGATATTTAGACTAAATAGATTTAGTTTTAGTGTGTGTGCTTATAATAGTTATTTTATACATGTATATTATACATAAAATTTGAATATATATGTTCAATCTATATGACATTTGGAATAATGGTTGAACATATATATTCAAATATCTAGATTGCAGAAATGTATTATCATATAAAGGGACTTTGGGGATGAAAGAAATTGTTATACTCCAGTGACTCACAGGAGTTTTGGGCTAAGGTTTGGGCTAAGATTAGCAAAAAAGTAGCAAGGTTTATTTTTGTGGCTTTTTTGACTTTAAAGTCATTATCACTGGTAATAAGGATATCTTTTTACTGCTTTCGGGGGAACAGAGGAGGTCTGAGTGTCCCTGCCCCTGTTGTTTCTTAACTAACTTGAATTAGTACTTAATTACTGATGTGACAAGACCACTAGATATGCTGTATGTGAGCTTGCAAAGCAAAAGATAATGCTGATTTAATCTGAGAGGTTCAAGGAGTCAACCTCATACGGAACTCATGGAAGAAAACAGAAGGCAATAGTGACGACCCCATTGCGAAGTTCACAGAGCAGAGGTGAAGAGGATGAGGACTCAAGGGGTGCAGAGAGGCATGGGGCTGACTGTATTTGTAACAATATGAGTTTGTTTTTGCTGAGAAGCCTGGAAAATATTGTCAGCATGATTCCAACCTGTTCTTGGTACATCTGACCTGAGCTCACTATAGGTACAAACAAAAATTTCACAAACTTTTGGTAGAAATGGAATCACAATTTCAGGAGACTCAGATTTTGTTGAGTAAAGCTTATGCTTTACATTTCTATGACTGCTTTTAGAATTGTGAACCTCAGGGTATTTCTAAATTCTCTAGCTCCTATTACATCAGGGTTGCTCTATGTCAGGATTAAATTGATTGACTTGAAAGCAAACTAAAACTATAAAATAAACCCATCAATCTAGCACTTTGTAAATGTTATATGAATTTTAAAATAGGCTTTTTTTTTTAAATATCTCACCAAATTCCAAGTCCACTGACTCCCTGAAGTTCGGTTCACTTTACTCCTTGGAAATTACTTGTTTTTTATGGAACTGCTTAAATTAAGAAAAAGTTACTATTATTGCTGTAAACCCAAATAAAATTTGAGAAGTGCGGAGTCTGGGTAAATCTCTGCAATTCTCAGTAATATTTCTATCTTGTAGGTGCCCAAACTCCCATTGACTAAGACATATGTGATCAATGACTGGTACAAAACATGTAATTGCACACTTTTATATAGATGATGTTAATTACATTTTTGGATTATTGAAGTACTACTGCTAACTAAAAACATGCATATTTCTAAAGGGGTATTTGTCCATTGTTACATAGTGTTAAATACATGAAACTTTTATCTCAGTGGATATATGGATCTATATGTGGGGAATTTAAAAAATACCTTTACCTAGATCTTATCCCAGAACTTTAAGATTTTTTTTTTAATTTATCTGAGAGAGAGAGATCGGGAGCAAATGGGGAGGGGCAGAGGGAGAGAAAGAATCTCAAGCAGACTCAGCACTGAGTGCAGAGCTGGTCATGGGGCTCGATCTCACAACTCTGAGATCATGACCTGAGCTGAAACCAGGTGTCAGAGGCTTAACCGACTGTGCCACCCAGGTACCCCAGGCATTGGTATTTTTAAGAACCCTCTCAGGTGACTGATTATAAGGTTCAGGTTGCTGCTTCTCAAGCTTCAATGTGCCTACTAATTTGGAGATTTTATTAAAATGCAAATTCTGATTCTGTATGAGCCTGAGATTTTCTATTTCCATTAGTCTCCCAGATAACACTAGAAAAGAGGATATATAGAATATTTCCATCATCACAGAAAGTTCTATTGGCCAGCACTGCCCTAGAACTTGAATATATATCTAAAAAATCTTTGTCTGAAACTCAGAATAACTGCCATTGGGAGAGTATAGAAATTTGATAACAAATACTGCCTAACAGTATAAATACCTTTTCAGTATAAGAAACAAAAATACAACTAACACATCTACCTAATTGCATTTCAAACTATAACAACAGGTGTTTCTCAGCCAACTGGCATGAGGCACATTATTTGTTGGAAATAATAATAATACAAGTTATTTTCTGGCAATCCCCATTAGTTCAAGCTTTGGAACACTGATTCTTTCTAAACCGATAGTGCAGGAACTCTAGTATTTTTCAAAACCTGCCACCTGCTTTCACCTTTCCACAAGGATTCTGCTATGAAGGTTGTTATGTTAACAATCTAGTTGTTTCAGCTGTAACTTGGAGACAGGTGCTACTACGAGGAACATTCACAAATCACTCTTGCACTAGGCTGTTGCTGATGTCATGGTCCAGGGCCTCCTTCTCAGAGCAAGATGTGTCCTCCAGCCCAAGAGCATCCCCGTATCCCAACACTAATCCTTATTTCCCAAGCACTGAGCCCTCATTTGAGTCAAAAGTAGTAGTATATTCTGTTCCTTTAGCTTAATAGAAAAACTCTGGTGACCTGGTTTTTATTTTACCTATTTTTTATCGCAGTTCCTTTCTCTGTGGTGTTTAGCACTCATCACATAGAGCATGGCAGGATGTCTCTTATAGTAATGCCTCCAATTAGACCCAAAGATTAGAAACACCAAATTTGGGGTGTTCCATTTCATACAATGTGCAGGGAGGTTGCAGTTTGGACCATATCCCCCAGAGAATGAGTGGGTCTAACTAGGATATCTAGCTGTCATTCCCCAAAAGTCCAGGTACATATGCTCCCTCATAATTAAGCAGCTTAAGCAAATAGACCACTGTGCTCCCACCCAGCCAGCCAGCCTTTCAGAGAAAGTGAAGAGCTGAGATGGCTGGATCTAAACCATGCTGGGACCCCATTACAAAACAAAATTGCTCCTAAAATGCTAACACACTCTGAATACAATAATCACTTCGTATTTACTCTAAAAGAGAAGAATTCCAGTAATAACAGGAGAAACAAAAATAGAGAAATGAACAAACAAAAATGGCCCTTTAAATTTCCTTACTGACTAATTCAGGTTGTTTTTCTAGCATTGTTTAATGGACACATATTTTTGTGAGTTTTGGATCTTTTAAATCTATTGCCATCATTCTCATTATTATTGTTACCCTTTGTTGGACTCTAAGCTTCGGGGTCAGAGTCTTCATTTATTCAACTTTAAATCCTGCACCATATGCAACCTATTATGTTGCAAAGAGCCGGCTCTAAATAAACTATAAATTTTAGAAGTGAAATTGTCCCAGAGATTTATAATTCTAACTTGATTTTGAGGGTTTTAGACCTCCTATAAGTGATCCAAATAAGAACTAAGTTATATATACCAGGATGAACCAAACATGTTCCTTCTTATCTAATTGTAGTCTTTTCCCCTTCCAGCTGTATACAAAATGGTAAATATAATTTAATTATCAGGACTAAGGAGAGGGTAAATTAGAATAGATGGTTAAATTTTAGGAGAGAAATTACCATACCAAATAATAAGTCAGGATGTTGCACTATTTGTCCTAATAAAATGGTAAACTCCTTGAGGTCAGGGACTATTATAAATTTCATATTCTCCTCAATATTTGACATAACACCTACATGCAACCAATGCTCAGTAAGTTCTTAATGGTTTGCTTTATTCTACTTGTGCAAAAAGTAAAGCAGAAAAAAATTATTGTCTTGTATATGAAAACATTTTCTTTATTATTTATGACAGCTTGCCCAGATGAGAATTTTGACACAGTTGTAAAGAATTAGGGAATCGGGGGCACCTGGGTGGCTCAGATGGTTAAGCGTCTGACTTCGGCTCGGGTCATGACCCCAGGGTCCTGAGATCAAGCCCCACATTGGGCTCCTGGCTCAGTGGGGAGCCTGCTTCTCCTTCTCCCTCTGCCTCTTCCCCTGCTCATGCTCTCTCTCTCTCTCTGTATCTCTGTGTCGTAAATGAATAAATAAAATCTTAAAAAAAAAAAAAGAACTAGGGAATTGAACCACTCTTGGATTTCTTCACTTCCTGGCTGATTTTAAACACCTGGAGAAATAAACCGTTGAAAAATCCTTCATGGTGTCCACAGTTAAGTTTGGGCACAGTCTCACAGCACTCAGTATGAACAGTAATTTCCAAAATTTAACTTAAGCCCTTGAGGGATGAAATTGGCTTAACGGAGATCTCTTTAGAAGGAATGAACTTCAACTTGACATATGTATTCACTAATTATTATTATTTCTTAATTCTCTTAAAACATAAAAGATGAAAGGCTAAACCATAATTCTAATTGGCAAAGGAATTTCATACCGGGAAGGCACCTCTTGATTAGCAGCTGTGTAGGCAGAGGGAGGATTCGGGGTATGGAAATTTGGCTAAGAATTCAAACAGAAAAGTGCTTGATGTGCTTCGAAATAGCTCAATCAGTACTCAGCGTGCTGTGAAAGCGCTCAACTGGTGGTACTCACCTTCCAGCATATTTAAATGAGTTGAAAGCTTACTTTTCAAAAGTGCTCAGTTGGGAGTGCTCAAGTTGTGGCACCTATTAGTTGAATGCTAACTAACTCTTCCTTTTCATATGGTTCGCTTCTCAGTTAAGCAGACAGTTTTGCTCTTCATGTGCTCAGGTTGAACCTGGATTTTCCATGAAACATTGGAAGATCTGCATTTCTTTTGGAGGAGGCAAATTTCCAACCAACCATTCCCATTGCTTTCTCCAGCTCTTTCTTGTTCTCTCTCTGTCTTCCTCATGTCTTCACATTATCTTCCTCACTATTTTGAGCTTTATTGTCTTGTTTGAAGCCATTTTGAGAAAATGAAAATAGCAGAATTTGCTGTGTTACTTCATCTGGTATCTTTTTATTCCTGATGCATGGGTTTGTTTTTTTCCTAAGTGCCTTTTCAATCATTTTGATAACAATGCTCCTCAGAGAATGGTTTTGAGCTTCACTTTCAGTTTAAGACACTGCATAGCTTCGGGCTATGTTCCATTAATGTTCACTTTTACCTTTATTTGTTTTTGATGTAGTGTTCCATGATTCATTGTTTGCGTATAACACCCAGTGCTCCATTCAGTACGTGCCCTCTTTAATACCCATCACCGGGCTAACCCATCCCCCCACCCCCTCCCCTCGAGAACCTCAGTTTGTTTCTCAGAGTCCATAGTCTCTCATGGTTCATCTCCCCCTCTGATTCCGCCCCCCTTCATTCTTCCCCTCCTGCTAAATTTTTTCTTTTTAACATATAATGTATTATTTGTTTCAGGGTACAGGTCTGTGATTCAACAGTCTTACACAATTCACATCACTTTAACCTTTAATTCATTAGTATCTTACTTTTTAAGTAGGAAAGGTGAGTCCCATAATGTGCTATATAACAAATAACTCCATTATTTAAATTGCTTAAGATCAAATTTGAGCTATATATGTTGAGAACGCACTTTGGGAAAAATATACTATGTCCTTTAATTATCTCACTATTGTTTTAAATAAGATGAAGATTTCAATGGATTTTGTTTTCTGTAACAACTTTAAAATCTCATGGGAAGATGCATTGATGTATAAATGCATTTTTTAGCATACTTAAATGATGTCATGTATTCCTTTTGCAAGTACTTCATTATATATTAAAATTTTTTTTGACGTATATGCATGTATGTGGTAGTTAGTCCACGACTTCTGACTCAGGTCTATGTTCAGTGTGTGTGTGTGTGTGTGTGTGCACGCCACGACTGCTGACTCAGGTCTGTGTTCAGTGTGTGTGTGTGTGTTAATGCACTGGATATAAGTGTCAGTTGTATCCTATTTACCCTGATTACTAATACAAAGTCTATATCCAGGTGAAGAAAGCCTTTGAGAACATTCCCCTTTCAATAAAGAAAAAGCCAAGCCACAGCTTTACCTGTAGAAATATGGTGTCAAAGCCTTTAGTTCAGTTTATTCTTGATCTTCTATAATGGTGGGGCAAGTTGTTGTTCAAACTAAAGTTTAAAGAATGTTTAGGCAAATAGAAAGGTAATCTGTATACTTCACATAACAACTGAAGAAGGGGAACATCCGTTCTTCATTTTAAGGTGAGTAAAATAGCTTCTTAATTTAGCATCTAATGCAGGAGTAATACATTAGCCTCCTAATGCATCTCCCAACCAACAACTTTCCAAGGCAAAAGTGCCTTCCAGTCCATAAATATCATTGGAAAGGCCATATATATGAGGACTTCTTAGGCTGCAACTTTTGAAAATGGGGGTCATCTAACTCCCTCATTCTGAGTTGGGTTCTCCAAGCAACCTTCTAGTTTTATTTGGCTTCCATATTGGTCTACTGTAGAGAAAGTTAGTTAGATGAATAAATTGTTTAGAAAATAAGTTAGTCAATATAGTGTTATATGCCAACTATACTTCAAATTTTAAAAAAAGGTCATATTCTAATATAAGTGAAAGAGATAGGAATCTCACTGGAAATTAATAAATTTGTATGAGGGCTTTCTATCACCGAGTGTATTTTACTGGTGTAAATTTGCACTGAGTGATGGAATAGTGCATAGTGTTCTCTGAGTCTGCACTGCTAATGGCTTGACCTTGGATGACGATGAATTTAGTAAGGTAATTACTATCACACCTTAAATTCTCCTTTAAGAAAATTTTCTGGATGTCAAAATTATATTTTAAAAATTTTCTTTTTGGATTTCTGTTGAATTTATGTGGTGTTTTCACAGTAATGCTATGCTCAATTTTATGAGCACAATGAACTTTTTTTAACCTTTGTACTGATATTCAAAACTAAAGGCATTTCAATAAAAATTAAAATTTGATATTTTTAGCAACCTGGAGTAGCTTATAATGATAATATCCAATTAAGAATATCTTTTTTATAGAACAAAATGAAGGAAGTTGGGCAGCAGAGGTTTATTCACAAATTCTACCCAGTGGCTATAAGAGGCAGTACCGTGTTATTGCTTTGCTCTAAAATAAAGCTAGAAATGCATGCCCCGTTGCCCCTCGCTGTTTGGCATATTGAAACTTGTCTATTAAATTACCCTTTACAGAGTTTCAGCATGTTTTCTCTCTCTGAAAATAAAAGCTAATTCAGATTTTTTATTGTTACGATAGAAAAAAAAATACCTACAATGGGAATTTGCCATGAAATCATACATTCAAGTGATGTATTTACTTTAATAAACCAAGAAGGTATTTAGGTGGTTTGCATCAATTTTAAACAATTATCTTTTTGTACTTACTTGACCTAGTTAGATAATGATGTGCAGATAGATTTGATTCAACAACATTAGTGAAAATGTTCAGTGAAGTCTTAAAACAACTGCTTTTAATATTCCTGAACAATAGGAGGCTCCAGGTTCAGCCTCCTGTGAGGTGCGTGGTGCTTGTTTGCAATCAGCTCTGACATTTTCCAATATTTCCACTACAGAGGAGCTCTATTTTGAAAATACTTATTAGAGAACAGCTGAATATGTGTTGTCCATTGAATACTACTTATTTTTGTTGATTTGTTGTTTTCAGTTGTCGGTGGCCAAGATTAAGAAATGATTGAGAAAGCCTCAGAGTATGTCATTTGATTGCTATACAGGACAATTTTTTTTTAACTTTTTAATATTATCTTTTCCAAATTAGGATTTTGCAATGTCTTATTAATACGCAAATGCATGTTATGATTGTGTTTTTCCTCTACTGTATGATCTGCTTTCCAACTGAAAATTAATAAAGGCTCTCAACTGGTCCTAAAGTTTTCATCAATATGAGCAGATGTTGCTATTGTTTGTTTGACTGGAGCATTTACTTTGAAAGATACAATCTGAGCTTGAAAACAAACTAAGCTCTAGTCCTGTTTTTATATAATAGTGTCAGGAAAATATTTTGTTTTGTTTTGATTTCAGTGGTAAATCAACGGTAGTTATCTGATCATTTTTAGGATGTGAATTTAAGCGAGAAGTCGTACTTGCTTTTTGGTTTTTATATGAATGTCTAGTCAACAACAACAACAATACACTTGTCATATGGGGATCAAATGACAATGCATCTATAACAGTGCTTTTTATAAACTATTTGCTATACTAAAATTTCAGTCATCCATTTTGTAAAAATTGAGCCAACATATAATGCAAACCATATGCCACTGTTCTAACCAATTACGAATTGTTCTAAGCATTATAATACCTCTGTAGCATAGTTACTATTATTATTCCCATTTTATAGATGAAGCTAAGGTACAAGAAGAACTATAGCTTCCCCAAGGTCACACTGTGGATTGTAACCCAGGCAGCCTGCCTCCACAGTCTGTGCTTCTAACTGCCATATTATTCTGTGTTAAAAATTCCAAGTGGCTCCATTATTCCCCTGTGAATGCTAGCCCTTGGCTGTCTGTAAATAAGTTCTTGCCTTAATGGTAAGACAGTGGACTTTCCACTAGTGGAAATTATTATTCCTTGACTGAAAATCTTGTCAAAGTTTCTGAAGGACATACATCCAAAAAAGAGGAAGGGGAGAGAGGGAGAGGCTCACAAATTAGTTAATGTTGTGCCAATCCTGAAGATCAGTAGGCTAAAAATAATTGTACTAGCCTATTTATTTCATTGTCTTAAAGTTTAAAACTTTCAACAAAAAAATCGTTAAAAAATCTTTGCATATGGTGTAAATCTGATTGCAGTATTTTTGTTTATTATCTTATATGTGCTAGAATAAATCATTTGAATAGACTATTCATAAAAGTTATATATGCATTATAAATGCAAGAAGGTGGAATCCTAAAGGAGAAAGTATAGAATAATCTATTGTTGAGGCAAATTTACCTCTTTAAAGATACCTTATTGTTCTAGAACGAACAATAATAGTAAGGGAATAGAACTTTGTTAAATTTGTTAACGTGATTCCCTTAACTGAGCAAAACATCTGGACCAGTGATTTTCAGGGTATAGAATGCTGTATGAATCCTAAAGGCAAAGTAGTGTCTTTTTTCACATTACCCAAAATATTAAACCCTTATTTTTTAAAATATGTTGATAAAGGAAGGACAGTATGGCCTCTTTCATTGGGTAGTTTATTATCTGAGGTTGTTGATTTTGACACAGAGAAAAATTAATATAAAAATGTAAGTACATGCAGAGAAAATAAAATGTGTAATTGTTTAAGACCTTGGACCTTATTTTGGCTTCTCAAATTCTAAATAATGAAATTTGGCTTGTAAGTGTTATCAACTGAGCCAGTTGATATTTGACAAAGTCACGTTTAACCCTTCTCAAGTTTCAGCGGGGAATCAACGTTTTGCAGTTTGCTCATCTTCGGCAGATGGTTATAGCAAAACTCCAGCCAGAGTTTATTTGTCCCTTGAACTCCTGGGAGATAAAAAAAAGAACTAAATGCAAAATAAAATAAAACTGAATAATTTTAGAATTTTTATAGGCAGTATGATGATTACTATGCAGACTGATGCCTTGCCCTTGAGAAATTTGCATTTTACCTTAAGCAAACTGCCAATTTATACTATTGCTGCTTGAGGTGACACAAATATACCAGAGGCACCTGGCCCTTTAGGCCCGGAAGGAACCCAAAGAACTCCTCTGTCAATATCATTCATGCAAGTGACAAATAATGTCAAACTTATGTAATGAAGCAAGTAGACAAAGAGTGTTTCATGATAGAAACAAATAGTACATGAATGCAGAGATGAGGCTGGGCTACAGTTTGAGATGACAGTGAGAGATACAGTTTAGGCTCTCTTGCTCTGTTTCATATATTATCTAATAGGATACCTTACACTTGAAAGAAATGAGCTTCATTCCTATGAGACAAAGTATTCTGGGAATGTTTTAAGTATCTCATACTTAATAACATTTTATCATGAAATCCAAACATGTGGGACCACTGAAGAGTTACTACATTTTATATTTATCTACCTTGAGAAGCATTTTAGAAGTCAAAGGACAAATTTAATATAATTAGGAGAAGAAGTGCTATTTCTGAAACTATTCACCTATTTTGTAATTCACATGAAGTTGAGCTTTTTGATATTGAACATAAAAGTTTAACAATAATTTCTTCTTAATTTAGCATCTAAAGTTTTATTTTTGTGCTACGTTTATATCATAATCACACTCAAGATTATGGCTAGATGCAATATGTTTATGAAAAATAATCATGTACAGATCATCGACTAATTTGAGGAATAGATAGGGTGAGTTTAAAATTGGAGAAACATTAACAGTAGCGGCCAGGAAGATTTGCTGGATAGGTTTGGGAGGAAGAAATGAAAGGAAACCATGAAGTGCAGTTATTATAATATCCCTTTTTAAGGAAAAAGAGAAAGGTCAGGTCACTAACACAAAAATCACATGGCCAATAAATGGATGAATAGCCACTTCATATATGACTAAATATACATATATTGACTGTACATCCCCCCCCCCCCCACACACACACACTCTTGGTTTGTGCCTGGCACCATTCTTATTACTGAGGATACTACAGTAGTAAGGAAGAGAGATGACTTTGTCCTTTCACTTAATTTATTTTCTAAAGCATGAAAGCAGAAGTAAACATGGTAACAAATTATTTTGATATTCATAAGTGTTATAATGAAATAAACTAATGAGGAAATTCTTTCCAAGGGAGTGATATACTTTAGTAACCAAATAAGTACAATATCCTACAAAGTTTCTTTTTGTTATTAACAATAGTCCATGGAGTTAGACCCTATGCAGTTGATGGCTCTATAGTCAGACTTCCTGGGTTCTACATACATTTTCTGTGTGACCTTGAGCCTGTGTGAACCTCAATTTCCCCCCCTTGGCAAAATGGAATCGATATTAATACCAACATTTTTAAATTGTTACCAGAATTAAAGAATTAAATCTATGTAAAACACGTAAAATAGTTCCTGATACCTCAAGAAAACTCAAATATGTGCTGTTCCTGTTTTTTACCTATTTTTATTTTTTTAACATATAATGTATTATTTGTTTCAGGGGTACAGGTCTTTTACCTATTTTTACTTCTGACTATTATTAACCATGATTCAAAATACTGTTAAGCCATAATTGTTTTTGATGTTGGTGAACTCTTGGTATATAGTGTCACAAACACTAGGTAAAGTTAGGTTTCAGTACTTCTAAGAATATCCCAAGTGAATCTAGTTAAGGTTCTCTCTGAGTATGATATGCTTGAACTTCCATGGACAATGCTTTTATACATCTTAGATTCTCTCTTATTTGCTCTTCTCTAAACTCTTATTGATACATGTGCCCTTCATGATCTATTACATATGTTTACTACTTCTAATTGAACCACCTTCTTCAAATCTCTAAGTGGCTACATTATAGTATATCCAGCCAAAAGAGCTAAGAAATCAATTTGTCTCTCATATCCTAATCTAAATGTTACTTTGACTTCTTATTGTCAAATTGACTCACGAATCTTCAGATGCTATTCTAACTACTCCCGCAGTTAATTATACCTCTATCCACTAAGTTACTGAAGCCAGACAACTGGGAGTTGCCTTCCTCTCTCACGCCTCACATGACCTCTGTATTTTCCCACATCTCTTTCTCTCTCTCCATCTCTCCATTGCCACCAGCCTCGTTAAAGAATTTGTTAACCCTCGGTTCTCTTGCCTGGCTTATTACTTCAGGTTACTAACTGCACTCACTTCTTCCTAAAACTCTTTCCTAAGTGATGTCCAAGTAATCTTTCTAAAATGCAAGGACTATATCACAGCTTTAGCTGAAATCTTTTAATAGATCTTTATTACCTTTAGGATAGTCTCCTTATAGATGCATACAAATCCTTTCTACATTAATCTCCTGCCATTGTCTCTTATTTACTCAATATTTCTTGTATTTCCCTGAGAAATTCTTTGCTCTCCTATTTACCCTTCAAGATTCAAGTTGTGTAAATCAGGGCTCCAACCAGAAAGAGATTTCACACTCAAATTATTCAAATATCTCAAGAAGGGAATATTACAGTGGGTCTCTTTGGAAAAGTCTAGGCACAGTGTGGTTAATACACAAATAATGCAATAATCAGAGCTAATAAAAGAGTAAGAGATTATAATCCCAGGCCTAAAGTGGTAAAGGGAGAGAGTATTTACCTGAAGCTGGAAGGAAAGGGAACTATGTGGAGAAGCCTGACTGGAGAGGCCAGTGGCTGTAGAACAGAGCACCTTGCAAGGAGGGAACTAGGAGCATAGATACACTAGATATATTCTTCTTCCTTCCTCAGACCCAGCACCAGGTCTCCCTTTTCACTGAACCTTCTGAAAGTCAGAGATCTGGGAGCCATTCACATGGTTCATATAATCTGCCAGGTCAAAAAGATAGAGGGGAATAGGTGGAGGCAGATCTGGGAAGCCAAATGGAAGATACCTGAAACAAAGCTTTTCTAGATTCTTTCCACGTTAGCATTTGCATTTGTTCTTCATGTCCCCTAGGTCACACAAGGCAATGTGGAGGACCCAGATGGGTTTTGTACACTGCACACAAAATAAGTTTGCATCACAGCTGAGGAAGCCACATTTAGGTGATCCAAATCTTTTTTAATAGGCTGTAAGAAAACATGCTTTTCACCCCAGAGGGCGACATTATCTTTATTATATTGGCAGTAAACAAATTTGCCCTTGGCTCTGGAGGCAGACCTTATCTCTATCTTCCAAGGCTGTTTGCTATACAAACATCCTTGCAAAGATAGTTTGAAACAAAAGGACAGTCAGTGCCTTCTCATAAGATATGTAAAAATGCAAGCAACCCATGGAGAATTGTCTCTGACAGTGTGATATTCAGTGCCAACTTTTTCATTTTATCCAAGGAGATCTAATTCCCTTTGATTGTATTTAAAGTAAGAACAGATATGCATTTGAACTGTAAGTGAAATAAATTTATGCTAATACTGGTTGAATCAATCTTATATATTTTTATTCTTTATGAGATTGCATTAGAGAAAAAAATCTCCTGATTAAAAAAAAAATGTTAAAATCACTGGTTTGGAACAGGATACAAGGGCAAGCTACTTAGATGAATTTATTCTGCATTACAACTGCAGATTTTACTCTTAATTGCCATATCCCTTGTTGATTATTTTGTATATGCCAGAGTTTGCACAAAAATCAAAACATTCCAGTGACAGTTCTGGATCTGAATGTGTTCTGTGATGCAGCTTATGTTACCAGGATGGTAACATAAGGCATGGAATAGAGGACATTAACTGCACCTATTAAGTGGAATTATTTAAAAAAAAAAAAGAAAAACGTTTCTACCATGTTTCATGTGCATGTGAATTCTAATTTACTAGTTTGAATTTTGATAAAGATGACAATTTGGTATAATATTTACTATTGCATTGTGCTTTAAAGTGATCTAATTTATGAATTTATTACATATATATATCATTAAGCTCTACTATTTTATGGGTAAGTTTTCACTTTTATAAGACTTGAAACTAGTATGAAAACTTTCTAGGAGCAATTATGCCTTCTTTGACTGCTCTAGGAGACTTCAGAAGATTATTCTAACATCTGAATACAACTAGTTCTCTCTCAGGGGGATATAGCAATACCTTTTGTTTGTCTACTTTTATTTGCATTGCATATGAGCTATGTTCTAAATATAAGTAATTTTGTTTGAAGTAATTGTCTAGGAAGTTTTCTTCTTTTTAAGAATATTACAAATTTCTGAGCTACTCAGTCCAGTACGTTTGAGGAATTTAACTATGAACAACTGGAGACAAACATAATAATGTAATATATTTCCCCTAAGGCAATATTAGCATATGTCCAAATCACCAAGAAGATTTGGCAAAACATAGATTCATCGGTCCCACCCCAGAGTTTCTCAGTCAATCATACCAGAGAAAATTCTCTGGTTGCCAGGAGATGCTCACTGCTGGTCCAGGGACCATACTTTGAGAACCACTGCTCTAAGGAAAAAGTACTCAAATGATGGAAATGAAGATGATGAAGATGAGGTAATGCACACTACATGTTGTTCTGCTGCTTGGCAATGTACTAAATTCTTTACATACATAAACATATTCTATCTCAGGAGTCTTTATCTTTAATGATAAAACTGAAGCTAAAAGAGGTTAAATAAATTGCCCAAGATCACAACTTTGAAAGTGCAAGAGCTAGTCCTCATTCCAAGCCTTTAAGACTTCATCTTCTTTCACTCTTTGTTTCACAAAGAGTAGAAAACATACCTACAGAAGAGAAAGAAATTGTCACACAGGAGGGGAAATAACTGTACAGTCCACGAAGACCTTTGGCTCTAAAAAACAGATGGAAGAGATGTACTGTATTTCTGGAGAGCCCAGTGTATGTAAGCTGGAACTTCTAGTAAGGGGTGACAAGTTTCCCGGGTAGGAATTAGCACTTGGAATTTAACTCCTGTAATAAGTCAGAGACAGTTCAAAGTTATGCAAAGCCCAGAAGCCACCTGCAAATGACAAGGCAGAAGATAAACACCAAATCATGTCAAAGCAGGATTTCTTCATAGTTTTCATATTTAAAAATAAATGGTTTCTGTTACTTAAAGTAAATAACAATATTTCTTCATCAAAATACTGGAGACTGAAATGGCATACTCTCTGTGCTTTGTGCCCAATAAAAGTCTAAAATGATGTATTTGCTAGAGTACCCATAAAAAGCTTCATTAATCATCTGGTTCCAGCGACAATAGCAAAGACAAAGTATCAGGGGGATATGGGAACTTGGTGGATAAGCCTTAAAACCTGAACTATAGGCCAAAACAAAAATATCAGAGTCTGTCCTGCCTTTACATTCACTGACCATACTTTTGTTCACTGAACATACCAATCTTGTTTCTCACTTACAGATACGCAATATCTGTCTCCTTTTCCCAAGATGCTTTTTATTCTGATTTCCACAAAGCTCATTCCTTCTTGCTGGTCCGATTTCAAATGTCACAGCCTCCGGGAGACCCATCTCTCATCAGCCACACCCCAAAGCACTTAGTCACCATATGTTGCAGCATATATTTTACTTACTTGTTAATTATCTTTTTCTTCAAACACTATAATAAAAAAAAATGTTTAAAAGGGATTTTTTTTGCCTACTTCTGACAACTGTGTTTCTAGCATTTGAATAGTTTCTAGCACATATTAGATTTTAAATACTATTTCCTTTTAATAAATGAATGAAGGAGGGGAGGAGGGAAGAAAGAAATAAAAACAAGAAAAAGGAACGTATAGAAATTGCAGTACTTGAACTCTGAATGATCAGTCATGGGACTTTCACATCTTAAATCTGCACTGAGTTCCTAGGCTGGCAGCTCTTCACACACACTCTTCCCTTTATAGTTTTCTGGCTGCAGTGATGACCTCATATAATGTAGTTCTGTAATCTTAGTCTCTTTTTACTCCCCTCATCCTCACCTTTTCTCTCAGTGCTCAAGATACACACACACAAACACAAATCTTGAAAAATGCAAATAAATTCCCAGCTTAAATTTGTTCAATTCTAAAATTAGATTGAATCACTTGAAAGATCGTTCACTCAGCTCCAGAAGTAGAATGAATTATGTAGGAGACCCAAGACTAAATAGTTTAATCCTATTTCTTCCCTCTTTCAAGAAAGCCCCTTACAAACCCAACTGCATGTTTGTGTTTCTGTAATCAATTACAAGCTGATTTTATTCATAAAGTCATATTTAAACTAATACTGACATGGAGAGTTAATTCTCGTAATGTGTTTGGATTTTCATTAGGTATAGAATTTAAATCAAGGGATTTGGAAATAAAGTGAAGAGGAAAATTCAATTTTGATAAAAATACTGAAAGCAGCATCCTGTAAGCTCTAATGTAAACCCAGTCTTTGAAAAATAACACGCATGGTACTTGGAGATGTTCTGAGGAATGAAAGCTTTTCATGTGTGATCTTCTTGAAACAGAATTTATGTTCAAATTGTATAGGTTCTTGTGCACAAAGAGCAGTAATGCATCCCAAGAGTCCTTCTAGATTTTTGGAGTGTGTGTGTGTGTGTGAGAGAGAGAGAGAGAGAGAGAAAGAGAGAGAGAGACAGGACAGACACACAGAGAAAGAGAGGTTGAGAGAGAGAAATACCAAGAAAAGAGCCATTGCACATACCTAAGATGGTACCTTTCAAGAAAAGTTTGTTACAGATTTGTAAATATTATGTTTTAACCTTACTATACAAATAGAATGTTTTGTCAAGCTTGCTTGGCTACCATGATTTTTTATTGCTATGAAGTAAGGATAATAATAATGTTTCATCTGACTTTTAACTCGCTTATTCACTCACTATTAAAAACATTTATTGAGTACTTACTATATGCTAGTCATGCTTCTGGATGTTAGGAATACAGCAAAACATTTAGTGTCCTAACTCTTATATAATTTTCTAAAGTGAAAAGAAGAGCAACTGATTGTTGGATGCAGTCATTGAAAATATAATGAGATTGAATACAAATGTATTCTGTGAAGGTCTATGCCGTATTTCTTCAGAACAGCATTTTATTATAATGGAATTTGATGGTTTTCAAAAAATATAAGAAAATCAAGTAGATTTCTTCTGGTAACTTTGAAAAGCAGTCTTAGACTAAGGAACAGAATTATAAAAAAAAAAAAGTTACTGTGGCTTGTGTGCTTAATTTAAACCTATAGGTATTATCAGTGCAACAGGAAATGAAATGTATAACCTTCATATGAAGATGTGTTGCTAGAAACATACTTTTTATTTTCAGGAAAAAAATAAAAGTGAGTTGTAGACATAATGCCTACCATTCTAGAGAAATGACTGAAGGCTAAAAATGGTTATATAAAGCGTAAGAAAGCCTTCTTCAGATGTAAGGAATATATACATTCTGAAAGATTACCTGTGGAGTAATTTATGCTCATCAAATATTTTCTCTTCTACCTACATGATACTTGACACTTTCTATGAGAAAAATTTGTACCCAGATCAAATAAAATCTCAGAGCAATCCTTTTAATGTCAGACTTCTGGAAAAGAAAATGTAATTCCTTTTTTGATTTAGTACTCATGGAAAAAGCAGAAACAGTGAAACTAGAAAAGCAAGACACAATGCTGATCACTTCTTGAGGTGCTGCTGCTAGGACTGGTGGGGAGAGAAAAGAGGACATTAAGACAGTGAGCTTCATGCTGTGAGCCATTAGCTGACTGCTCCAGGCTCTGCTACCAACAGCGGGCAGAAGGGGAGGTGGCCTGGATGCGAGGAGGAAAGAGAAAAGGCAGATTTATTGTCTTCTCTATAGGATCTTATTTCTCTTCTACTCTACTGGTCTTTTATAAGACATGAAATAAGTTTCTTAACCCGTTGCTATTTGTATGTTTTGCAATCTGAAAAAAAATGCAAAGGTATTTATATTTTGACCCGAAAAATCATTTAAAAATTTTTTACAATGTTTATGGCTTTATAATTATTAATTTTATGTATAGCTTCCTAAAGACAAAGTCCTAGGAACTGGATTTCTCTAAAGAGTGATTTTATGAGTCAGGTTTACTAATGTAGGTGTTTCTAACCCTTAGATAATGCCTCGCACATGGTGAGCGCTCAAAAGATACTGTTGCTGGACTGAGTGTTGTTGATATGGAAGGATAGAAGCCATGATATGCAGCATATCACGCAGAGTACAAAGTGAGGAGTGTAACTGTTTCACTCATACAGACCACAGTTTAAAATCCAGCTCTGACTCATCATGTGACTCTGAATAAGTGCGTTAACTTCTCTAATGTTTTCTCTATTGCAAAATAGAAATACTACCTCTACCAACTTCACAAATTGCTCATAAAACAATGCCAGTCCATTAAGCCCTCAGTATGTGTCTTGTGTATCAGTATCATTATTTTGAGTGATATAACATACATACATGGAAAAGAAAATAAATAAATAAATAATGAAAAAAGAGACTTTACAAAAAGGAAAGGATTAGAGCTGCTTTACATATAATAATTAATTTACAAACCTAAGTCTCCTTTATATATTTTATAAAAGTAAATTCTTCACTCAATTATAGCATATTAATTATTTTCAGATTCAGTATATTCATTGAAGTATGACTTTAAGTGACGGTTGTTTAATATGTACTCAGAAGCATTACTTTCAGTGTATTTAGTGAGCTAATGGGAACCTAAATGGGCTAGTTTTGTTTGTAAATATCTGTACTTATAAGTAACATTGCATATGATGTCAATTTGTGCTAGAATGTAAGCTCCACAGGGCTGGGATTTCTGTCTGTTTTGTCCATCACTAGTTGCCTAATTTCTAGAGTACATCCTAAATATGGTTAATGTGCAATAAATACTTGTTGACTAAAGCAATGGATGTGGCAGCATTATATATATATTTAGATAGTTTGCAAGAATTTTGGCACTGCTAGTATAAATCAACTTCATGTACTTCCAGAAGTTCTGTTTCTTTTGCTTGGGCAAATGGCACCATGAATGTATGTCTCGGTAAGAATTAAAGGAAGCAGTTGTTCTTTTCACTGCCTCATTCCCTTGGCTGCCAATTCTATACAGTCCCGAGGAAACGATGCTACTAGGTTGCGGCTCCTCACACCAGGTCCTGGGTGACGTTCCTGCACGCACACAGGAATACGCACACTGTGCTTATGCAAAGCTTTTGAATCAACAATGCATATAAAATTCAAAATCCTCATTTCCTCCCACAGGTGAAAAACAGCCACAGGGGAACATAGGATACCAAAGAATCTATATATTCTCTTACAAGTAACAACCTGGATGTTTAGCTCAGAGAAGAGCTTTTATGGCCATAATAATAGTGTTCAGATACTGAAATCCTATCAAGAGAAATAGCAATTATATGAATTTGCACTACTACAGAGGACAGAATTAGGATGATAGGTAAAATTTCCAAAGAAGCATTTTTTTCATTCAATACCAGAAAAAAAATTTTAAGAGCTAGGGTTGCCCAAAATTGAACAGCCTACCTGGTTACTTAATGTGCTATTTAATTCTTTCTTTGTGTGGAAGTTTTCAGGGAGAGACTAGTTGCACATGTTCAATTGTTGTGGAGTGTTCTGAGTGGAAAAGTGAAAGAGATGATTTAAGATTACATTCTTTAGAAGGGATGTAGTATCTGGCCATAGTATCAAACAACTCCAACCTACATATTATGTCTATTATATATTAGTGGGGTTACAGACATTTACACATCACACTTGAATACACAGAGCAGAGGCATTGATTATATACTTAAAATAATCTTCTTGGCAAAGGCACAGCATGTAAGGTGGAAGTAGAAAAAAGACAAGGCATACTTACACATCTCTTTAAATTTCCCACTACAAATGCTTGTGGTTGTAATAGTCTCTTTCCTTATAAATACTCAACACCACCACCTCAAACTCCTCAGAAAGGCACCACATAAAGGCATGGCCTTACTCAAATTCCTTGGCAGTCAGGGAGAGCTGAGGGGCCAAAGGTCTGGCTGCTCTCCGAGTAGAGACCACAGAGATGCAACTGGCCCCATCTGGCTTTTTTCTTGGTGTTTGTCTTGCGAACCTCCGAAGCTTGGGCTCATTTGTCCTTATATGGGAAGTCCCCGCCAATGGAGGGCTTCTGACTTTCTCAGAAGCTTTGTGTCTATTCTAAGACGTAGAGAGACTTCCAAACCCCTGAACATCACCCATAAAACATGGCCAGAAGCACTGCTTTGGGCTCATCTCTCTCCCTGCCTTCTGTGCCACCACCACCTTCCTTGACACAGAGGCTTGAATTCGAGGTCTAGTATGCCTGGAAAGTGGGTCTTGGGAATCTGAAAATACGACATGCTAATACAGATGTTTCTGTCAGCTTTCCAAACCTTTCCCACTTTTTTAGCCTCAGGATTCCACCTCAGGAGGAGAAATCTGGAGACATAACTTTGATACCACCTCCTACAATGGTCTCAACCTTAACCAGCAACCAAGGTAGAAACTGGGAACTGGGTTCTTTATGTTGACACTCTATGATCAAGTCAGTCAGGTTCTTGATAAGGATATCAAAAACTATATTAAACAATATCCCCAAAATATTATAGTTACACCTATGAATAGAATAAAAGATTAGAACAAGTGTGATATAAATACATTTAATTTCATAATCTGAGTCATATGAAATATACCATTCTTAAAAAGGGAAGGAACATCTCACTTTTTTAAAAATACATGTGAAAACCACCTTTGTATTTTGAAAACAACAATGCCAGGGGATAATATTAGTTCAGGAGAAATAGCAATTTTCCTATCTCAAGATGTTATTTTAATCCAGTAATCATATTAAATGGACTTGTTTTACATGCCTTGATACACAGTAAATAAAAACATGTGTTTTTAAGTTCTAAAACTCTTGATTTAATTTTGATAAAGCATGCATCAGATTTTAATAGATGTGAGTCAGCCTCAATGAAAACAGACTTCATATAGGATGCAAGGTGTTTAATTTATTTTGGAGTGCTCTAGTTTCGCTTGGCGAAATCTACAGATGAATACTAATCTCCAAAGTGTGAAAAGAACAGTGGTTCAAGGGATAACACAAATGACTTTAAAAAAGCAATTTAATTCTCTTTGTTTCAATTTACAGATTTGGAGTGAAAATACACCCAATATAACAAAACAATTAAATCCTCACAATTTAATCTGAAACCTTAAGCTGGTATCTTTAAACTTAAGCATTTCGCTTTTGGGCTATCTAGTTCCTTGTTTGCCATTTTTAAAGTAGATTTTCGTCAGGTTTGATATTTTATTTTGTGAACCAGAATGGAAAAATAAGCAGGAAAAAAAGAAGCTCATTTTAAAAATCATTTGGAGATGATAAGCAAAGGTGGTTGTTTACACTTAATTAAAAAAGATGAAGACAGAAAGTACAGAATTGACTTTCCAAGAAAAGCATGAGATAAAACAGACTTGAGTTACAATTTCACAAGAAATGAAAGAGGGGCAGAATATTTATAATTACTATAGCTTAATTGAACAGGTGGATACATACTGGCTGGCATGTGGGCTCATTGTATATTTCAAGTTTGCTAAACTATTTATTGCTGCCTCAGAAGCCTGAGTGTAGAACCAAATGGTGTTCGGGACGCCTGGGTGGCTCAGTCGGTTAAGCGTCTGCCTTCAGCTCAGGTCATGATCCCAGGGTCCTGGGATCGAGTCCCGCATCGGGCTCCCTGCTCCGCGGGGAGCCTGCTTCTCCCTCTGCCTCTGCCTCTGCCTCTCTCTCTCTCTATCTCTCATGAATAAATAAATAAAATCTTTAAAAAAAAAAAAGAACCAAATGGTGTTCGATACTAACTCTTCATTGTCACCTGCCATTGATAGTAACCGATTGAGAATTCGCTTTGTGTGGCTTATTCTGGTAGATGAAATGTTGCCTCAAAATTAACAATAGCGAAGACCTAATCAGGTGTGTGATTTATAGTTTCAAAAATATATTAGAAGTTTCAGAGAAAGGAAAGAGATGATTTATGGCCAAGGAGTAAATGGCTCCAGAGTGTTGGGCAGTTGTAAAGTACAACTCTGAAGGTATAGTTGCAAACACCTGGATGGAAATAGACAAAGGTGATAAAAGCAACCAACCTGTTTTTCACTGTTTACCTGGAGAAAGGTTGCTGGCTCAAGCAATCTCACAATCTTACATGTAGTCTTTTGATCCCTCTTGGCCGTAAGAATGGACGGTGGGCCTGCAACGCTTTCTTACCAACAGATAAGGAACCCACACAGCCTGTTCCAAGCTTATCACCTTGTGTGGGACTATCCTTCCCTGTTTCAGATCCAGTGTGTACTCCTTTGTTCTACATAAGCAAGTGTGTCAGCGGCTCTCAGACACACTAGGGAAGCTGATCTTGCCCTCTCTTCTCTAAGTGAGTAAAAGCGTTGTTCCTTGCAGTGCTTTGACTGCATTGTGTTTTCCTTGGCGACTCCAATACCAAGATGCAATAGACAGGAAGTGTTTGGACTTATAATCCTGGTGGTTGGCACAGTGATGATCTTTGCTGTCCTCCATGTAGTTGGAGTCCTCTCCTAAGATGGGGAACTAGTGTATGGTATTCTGTTCTCCGAAGGCCTATAATGCTATTTTGTCCTGAATCTGTGCCTTGAACATTTGTTATCAATGACTTTGACAAGGAAAGCCTAAATATGAAATTAAGAAATAGAGCCTGAAAATGACTGACTATACTTCAAATAGTAATCAATATCTAATTTCTTAAGATAGATTGTAACAAAATACTCAAAAGGACTAGAGGTAAAATTAACAAAAATAAATATAAAATTCTGGCCTCCTGATTCCTACAACATAATGTACTAGGTAACTGGAGTGAACTTCTACTTTATAAAAAAACAAAAAAAAACTAGAACTGGTGTATAAATTTTTGAAAATATCTTCATAAATGCTACCATGAGCTGGCAAAAACACCCAGGCCAAAATCAGGTAGAGCACTCGATCTGGCTTTCATTTTGAGGGCATTTGACAAACCAGGTAAATCTGAACATCGGTTCTTGTAGGGTTCCAGTACTCAGGGGACAGCGGGGCAAAGCCCAGGGCCTGCTCTTCCCTCCAGAGAAGTGTCAGAGCGTAGCTCTATGCTTGCCAGTTTTATTTAGTTTTCCTAAGCACAATGGAGGACAATGCTTTCCCACCTCTCTGGAGTTAGGTAAAGGTCATGAAATCGAACTCTGACCAGTGTGATATGAGTGAAGGTGTCACATGCACCTCGTAGGCCAGGTTGGATTATGTTCCTTCTCCTTTCAATGGGCGCTGTGGTCATGTGTTGAAGATGGCACAGTCCCAGGTTAGAAAGAAACTGGGTCACTGACTCAATGCACAGGAAAAAGCCACCGAGGAGAGTTGTGATTCTCCTTCACACGTCCTTAAATATCTCTGATATTAATTTTCTCATTTTCCACGTGAAATAATTGAGATTCATGTCTAAGATTCTCCTGGATCTAAAGTTTTATGATTTTTTTTCTGAACACATTATGAACTAATTGAAGGTAGTAGGAAGGCTGTTTTGTGTCATATTAATGTGTGTGCTATCTGGTAGGACATCTGGCATGAAACAGGCACTTGATATATTTTGAATGAATGAGTGAATGATTCAAAAGCTACTTTTCCCTGCAAAAATTTCCTCTGCAGGAACTATCCTTACATTTAGTCACAATTCTATTCCTCCAGTGTCACCATCTTGATAAAGCACAAGTTTTTTGTAGGAAAATAATCACTGAACAAATTCACACTCGGGATTAATAATATAAACTCTACAGCCTGACTGATACTCATTTTTATGCACCGGCATTGCTTTCACAAGGTGTCAAAATATTGAAAATTTCCCATAATATTTCATAAATACCTGCACCTTTAAACCTTCAGTATTCCCACCCTCCCAACCTATCGATCATATTTGCCTGGGTTTCTATGGGTTCCTAAAATTTCTTCTTCCTCATTTCTCACCATTTCTCAATACCTGTGTGGTCTCTGTGATTGGCCTCATGATCCAACTTTTAGACTAAACTTAAAATCACATTTTCATCACCAACTCCTTTTCACTCTTACTTTTTTCAACTGTCCACTAAATTCTCTCAATTCTGTATCTTAAAATTTCTTGAATTGGTTCTTTTTTCATTCCCACTGCTACACATAGGATGGTCCAGCCATTCTGAACTGTATAAAATTCCCAGCATACTCTCTTTTCTCGTACCTGTGCACGTTCTATTTCTCTACAGAAAATGCCTTTATCAGCCCTGATACTCTTTTCTGTCTTGCAGATGCTTACTACTTCTCCCCTCCTATGAATTTGTCCTGACTCCTGCTTTTCTCAGGAGAGAGTCACATGATACTACATCTTTATTATTGTACTCAACACATTTTACTGTAATAAATTCTGAACCAAGCCGAAATATCCCAAACTTTAAGCCAGTTTATCAAGAAGTCTTACCACAAGATAGTGTAACTGAGCTATTTGTTGGCAATTCATTCAGGGATTCTAATAACCCGGGGAGGTGACATAAGAATTTAGCGGGAAAAATGATAGCTAGAAAAACACTGGAGATGTGTGTGCAAATAATGAAGAAGGGAGGGTTAATTAAGTTTAGGAAATTTAAGTAGCTTCATGTGGCTAAAATGTAGACTGCAAAGGAGAAAGGCAAGATAGAAATATGGAGAAAAACAGGCTTCACTTGAAGACACTTGTAAGAAAAATTAATGATACTAGATTTTGAAAGTGGTGAGGAAATATTAATATGTTTTCTTAATGGGGAAGTTATATGATCCAATTTGCCTTCTAGAAATGTTACCCAAACAGTATAGTGCTGGGATAAGTTGGAAGAGCATAATAATCAAAGCAAAGAACAATGGGCAGGGGGATGGTGAAACAGGTGAATAGGGCTAAGGGGTACAAACTTTTAGTTTAAAATTTTAAAAAAAGTAAAAAACAATGCAGGTCAAAGAGATGAGCATGTCCTCATAAATCATGGATTATAGTTAGGAGATAGTATTAAGAGAACAGGGTGTTTGACAGGATGTGAAAAGTGAAAAAATGAATTTCGAATAGGCATGAGGTTCTGGCTTGGACAATTGGATATAATAGAGCTACAAAGTAAAATGGGGAAAAAAAAAAAAAACCAGAGAAGGCTACTTTGACAAGGCTGAGAGTGGGTGGGTGGTGATTTTAATTGAGATCTAATAATTTTAAGGAGATTGTAAGAGGAGATGTCCAGTAGGGAGTTAAATATATGAACTTGGAGCATAGGTGAGACTTCTGGTTTGTGTAGATGGATTTGAAACTCTGTATCAGTGGTTGCTAAAGCAACACCCTCTACCTTTGCCTCACTGAAAAGAAAAGGAAACTTAATGAAGAGGAAAGGAACTGCGGTCACCCTACCTACTCTTTGTGTTTAATGTCATAATTTTCAGCGTAAATAGTTGACTAATAGAGGGAAGTGAGAAAAGATACGATTGGGTTCCTCAGTCATTCCTGTGTCTTAGAAAGCTCTCTGTGCTTGAAGCAAATTCTGGTTCAAATGGAAAGCCACTCAGGGCTGTTAGTCGCCCTGCTTATTCAGTCATAAATATAATACACTTAACCTTGTACTCTGAGACTCAGCTCACAGAGCATTGAAGAAAGCATGGGACTTCTCTGAGTGTGGCTTTTCATGTGTGATGAAACAGGCTGTACATCCACGAAGCTGGCCCTGTATGTAATCTCTTATCACATGGCTTCTTCCTGTAACACAGTGCCTCAACTTGGAGGTTGTTTGGCTGACCAATGTTTACTATTTGGAAAAATGATAATAATTATAAGGATACATGATGATTGTGTAGGGGAAAAAAGTCGCCTCTCTTACTTGTTTCTTCAGTTGTGGACTTAATGTTATCTTTGACCATAAAGAAAACTCTATGTTAACAATAAATGCAAAACAGTCGACTTCAGTTACATGCCTTTATCATCATCCACCAATTATTTTCTTCAACATGACATCAAAGGATGCCAGTTTTGTTTTTGTTTTGTTTTTCACCTTTGATTCACCTTCTGTGAGTCATGTTTCTCCGGTAGGCTTTTCTGCCACTAGAAGGGAAATAATTTGTGTTCTGCTGCAATTCATTATGCAGGGGACAGGGAGAGATAGAGAATAATGTATCTTTGTATAGAGATGAAGGAGCAAGTGGTCCTTCATGAGAAGTTTTATCATTTTAGATTTATCCTTGATATGTGCCTGTCTGTACCTGGATTTTTAAAAAATAGATGAAGCCTCCAACAGTACCATTATCTAAGTCTGTATTTGCTTCTATCATTGTCACGTAATAGTTTTTCATTTACTGGGATGCTGAAGAAAGAGAAAGGAGAAGGTTGAATCAATTTATTAGGGCCAGATGCACATATGACTTTTATAAGTCTCTCAGAATTCCTAATGCACCATCTTACCATCACAGACAATACATTTCCATGTGTAAGTTGTATTTGCATTTTTGTAATTCTGAACTTTTACTCCCTTGTTAAATAATGATTTTAAAAACAAAAATACTCTCTGAGTATAACCGTCTACTATGTAGCAGCTCTGAAGTTGCAGTTTAGCAAAGCAAATATTTTTTCCCCCAACCATCCTTGGCAGAATGTAGGGAAATGGGTAGTTTATTTTATAAAAATTTCTTACTCTATGTCTTAGATTAATCCTAAGTTTAGTGTAAAATGAAGAGGTTAAATCATCAGATTTGACAACCAACAGATGACGTCAAAAAGGTGTGCTGTGAATTAAAATTAAGAATTGAATACAAGTGAGCACTGAGTAATCTATAGAATTGAGTCATTAGATTCTGTACTTGAAAGTGATATATCACTCTATGTTAATTATACTTTAATTAAAAAAGAATTTAATATGAGCAATTTTAAAACTATCAGTAATGAATGACAGCTCAATACATGTCTTTGAACAATATCATTAGATATTTTCCTTTTCTAACCTCTAGTTAGACATCTAGACTTATTCTTTAATATTACAAAATTTTCTTGCTTTGTATATTAACTAATGCATTATAATTAATATATATGTGAGTATGCAAGTGCACACACTTATACACATAGACATACGCACACTTATACATTTTCAATAACCCTCCTAGGAATGTTATACTAAAACAGAAGTGAACATTCCAAACAATAATTCCAAATTTCTTTCATTCTAAGACTTTTTTATTTTTTTTAGCACAAGCCTTTGTCAATTTTTTTCTGTAACATTTTCTTTAAAAAACAGATAAACAGAAACACAAAATTTTTTAAATTTTAATTTTCTCTGAAATTAGAATACATTTAGGTATCTATGTATTTAAGATAGTATGTTTCCTTGATAAGTTTTTATTAGATTAATAATATGCTTTACAAGAAATGGTTTCTTAAAATCAAGGGAATATAATAATAGCTAAGACCAAAAAGTGAGTGTATATGATCCAGGCATTGTGTGTGACATATTTTCCAATGACAAATTATCTCATTTGATTTTCAGATGCTATGAGGTAGAGTTATTTTTATAACCACTTCAATTGTGACAAAACACACTTCCGGGGGTGCCCAAGAATCATGGTATTAAGTTGAGCTTAGACATCATTCCATCCTTTAAGACTAACTCCAAATGTTACATTCAAAAACCACTCTTCTGTTTTGCTCTGATACAAAGATAGATGACCATTACTCTTTCCTGAAAGAATTGTACTATGTAATTACTTGGCAACAATATTTTAATGATGCCATCTGTTTGTGGGTATTTTTTTTTCTCCTAGGGGCTGAGTCCCTGTTTACACAAAATCACTCCTTGCAAGCTGTGCTTCATTCTCTAGCATTTGCTTGGTCTCCACCTACAGAGTGGAGAAGAATGAAATGGCTTGAGGAAATAGATGATTGCACTTGGACAAAGAATCAATAAGGCTGCCTCTGTAAGATTATTGACTGGGAGACTCATCTGAGCCCATAACTTTACTTCTAGCCAATGTTTCAAGGAATGCTAGATGCAGGACTATCTGCAGAACCTACGGATTCTTGTAAGCACTGAGGAAAGCAACATAGGATTATTCTATTACAGTTGATTGAGTGTTTTCAAACCCTCTGGTCATTTTCATTCTGTTATATATATGATGCTCCTTCATCGTGCCTTTTCTGTCTCTACTGCTTTTGGAAAAAAAATTCAAGATGAACAATCTGCCCTTTCCCTGTGCACCTTAATTTATCTTACTTACCTATCTAATAGCAGGTTGATATAGTAAAACAAAGATTATTAATACAGAAGAGACTTAGCCAGTTTAAGATGTTGAGACTATTTTTTAATTCCATGTTTGTTTGTTTTTTTATCCTAAGTACTTAAAACAAGATAGATAAGAATTTTTTCACATTTGTAGTTTTTTTTTTCTATGTTTTAATGACTACCTAGGGATTAAGCTCTTAGCACAGACATCTTTTATTTGGCATTGTCAGTACAAATAGCCAGGTGCATTTGATAAAACTGAATTTCGAGTTATAAAGACAAGATGATACAGGGTTGGGTGGTGGATAGCATAATTGTACAAAAATAAGTGGAATTAGTTCTATTATTTTTAAATATTATACTGACTTGAATAAAATAGTGAATTGCTAGAGACATTTTATTAAAAAGTCAAAGAATTGTACAATTTGATATTCTCATTCTCCTAGAAGGCAGTTACATCTCAGTTGTTATCCCAGTCAATAGAACGTGTTTGAACCTAATTACTCAGCAGAGAATGAGAATAGAATTTGTTATCTGTAGCTGAGAAGATATATAGATAATCTTTGGCGCTTATTGCCAAAGTAAAACACTGCCAGATAAGACCCATATTTTTGTTCCACCAGGGAAAATTGTGTGATCATTACTCTTCAGGTTGATAAGAAAACAAAAATTATGATAAAAGTCATAATTATTAAACTTAAAATGTATTCAAAAATTAACATTAATGAGGGGACATTATTTTTTTTTAAGATTTTATTTATTTGAAGTGAGAGACATAGCGAGAGAGGGAACACAAGCAGGGGGAGTGGGAGAGGGAGAAGCAGGCTTCCCACGGAGCAGGGAGCCCGATGCGGGGCTCGGTCCCAGGACCCCAGGATCATGACCCAAGCCAAAGGCAGACGCTCAACAACTGAGCCACCCAGGCGCCCCTAATGAGGGGACATTATTGAATACTTAAGGCAACATTAAGTTTGAAAAACCCCAAGTGAACAATACAAAAAAAATTCTTTCAGTGGTTTTAAGACTTAAAAAAAAAAAAAAACTTTTACTTCAAAAGATAAAAAAAGACAGTAACTGAGACTGCTATAATTTTGTTAGTGTTCCCTTTAGCAGCCTGAATCCCATTTCTCTGAATGATGGCAATTCTAGAAAATTGTGTTGTCAACGAAATTAGTATTCTGTGATCTCCGACTCTCCCTTTACCCTTGTCTTTTTGGCAAGGTCTACTCACCTCTCCTCCAGAAATCCACAACCCTCGGAAAGATTTCAGAGTGGCTTCTTTAGGAGAGGCTCATTCTCCTGTCTCCAATTAGGATATTTAACAACTCTCTTTAATAGAATAAAATATCACAGGCTTATTCTGGGTCCTGTAGGGATCTCTTCTCTAATAGAAGCTGTTATGAATGAACCAGTGGTAGCAGCCTCACCTAGGAACCAGCTAGAAATGCACATTCTTGGGCTCCAAGTCAATCTATTCAACCTCAGTCTGCATTTTGACAAGATCCCCAGGTGATTCCTATACACATTAAAGTTTGAGAAATACTGTGGAGCTACACCAAAATGATAACACTCTGATTCATGGCCAAAAAGAAAATCCCCCAGCTGCAAAAATATCTCAGTCTTAAAAAAGGATTCATATGGTAGTATGAGGCTCCATGGTGGGGCAACCTGCAGGGGAGATATTTGGGGGCTGTTTTGGGAACTATAGCACTAGCATATTGAATAGGAATAATCTTCTTTAGTCTTTGACAAAAATCCCTCCTTATTTTACTGGGAAAAGTTCATATGGCAATGCAAATTAAAAAAAAAAAGGTTAGAAGAAGACTACAACTATTTTGCAATTGAGAGAGAGAGAGAAAGAGAGAGAGAGAGGAAGAAGATTTTTTTAAGCATTAGCAGAACTTTTGACCTCTTACAAATCATACAATATAGGTATGGCCTTGCCTTTAACTCCTGAGGTTAGAGCAGAAACCTAGTTTTCCAACCTTGAATCATTTCTTTGACCTTTTCTGAATTTCTTCACATCCTTCATCATTAATGCAGTTTAGAACTGAGGATAGTTCACTACTTTCTTAGGGAAAGCTTTGATCAATATTTGTCATAATGAAAGAAATTTGAGCTCCTAATTACCACATCCTTTTTATACCTTAGTTTTTAATCTGTGTCCTAAATGGCTATACTTAGGAATTTATAGGTTTAACAAGCTTGCCAGGTAATTATGACTCACGTGGTCCTTGGACCACACTTTGAAAAACTGTGAAGACTGATCACTAGATTCATCCTTAAGACTTTTGGGGTAAAACAAAAATATGTAAATCGTAGTAACTTTGTCACCTATCTCTAATTCTAGTTTACCTTATGTTTTATTTTTAAACTTATAGCAATATGTTCCTCCTTTGTGCAATTTTAGCAGGGTAAATTGTAACTTTTTAAGGTTGAAAATGTGTTAACTCTTCATCAGTTTCTTCTTTCAAGTATTTCTGATTTATACCCATAATTATTTGTAAATATATATATTTTTAAATCTGCCATAATTTTAATTTTTAAGACATTTCAGTTTTTATTTTGATTATGACAGCAATTTGATGAACTTCTAATATACTTTGGAAGAATAATCTTTCTAACATTTCTAGGGAAGATTTACAATACTATTAAGTTTTCTTTGGAACAGGCCTGTTGGGGTTTTTCTCATGATGACCATGTTAGTAACCTCACAATAAAAATCTTCCCATTTCAGGTAAACCCTCCTTTTTTGTTTTTGTTTTGTTTTGATAGTCTTATTTTTTTTGTGTTCAGTTGACACACAGTGTTACATTAGTTTCAGGTGTACCACTTAGTGATTTGACAAGTTTATACATTATGCCATGTTCACAAGTGTACCTCCCATCTATCCCATTACATTGTAATTACAGTATCATTGACTGTATTCCTTATGCTATGCTTTTTATTCCTATGACTTATTCATTCCATAACTAGAAGCCCCCATCTCCCACTCCCCTTCACCCATTTTGCCCAACCCTCCATTCCCCTCCTCCTCTGGCAACCATAACTTTGTTCTCTTTGATTCTGCTTTTTGTTTATTCATGTTTTAAAGATTTCACTTATAACTGGAATCATACACAGTATTTGCCTTTCTTTGTCTAACTTATTTCACTTTAGCATAATACCCTCTAGGTCCATCCATGTTGTCTCAAATGACATGATTTCATCCTTTTTTATGGCTGCATAATATTCCTGTGTGTGTGTGTACACCACATCTTCCTTATCCATTCATATATGATGGACACTTAGGTTGCTTCCACATCTTGTCTTGGCCATTGTAAATAATGCTGCAGTAAATATAGAGGTGCATATAGCTTTATGAGTTAGTGTTTTCATTTTCTTTTGGTAAATACCTGGTAGTGGATATTTGATCATATGGTATTCATATTTTTAATTTTTTGAGGAACCTCCATACTGTTTTCCACAGTGGCTGCACCAATTTACATTCCTATCAACAGTGTACAAGGGTTTCTTTTTCTCCACATCCCCACCAATAGTTGTTATTTCTTATAATTTTGATTTTAGCTCTTTCCTAAATGATGTGAGGTGATAGCTCATTATGGTTTTGATTTGCATTTCCCTGATGATTAGTGACGTTGAGCATATTTTCATAGGTCTTTTGGCCATCTGGATGTCTTCTTTGGAAAAATGTATATTCAGGTTATCTGCCCTTTTTTTTTAAATTTTATTATGTTATGTTAATCACCATACATTACATCATTAGTTTTTGATGTAGTGTTCCATGATTCATTGTTTGCATATAACACCCAGTGCTCCATTCAATACGTGCCCTCTTTAATATCTATCACCAGGCTAACCCATCCTCCCCCCCTCCCCTCTAGAACCCTCAGTTTGTTTCTCAGAGTCCATAGTCTCTCATGTTTCGTCTCCCCCTCTGATCCCCCCCTTCATTTTTCCCTTCCTACTATCTTCTTTTTTTTTATTCTTTAACATATAATGTATTATTTGTTTCAGAGGTACAGGTCTGTGATTCAACAGTCTTACACAATTCACAGTGCTCACCATAGCACATACCCTTGCCAATGTCTATCACCCAGCCACCCCATCCCTCCCACCCCCCACCATTCCAGCAACCCTCAGTTTGTTTCCTGAGATTAAGAATTCCTCATATCAATGAGATCATGATACATGTCTTTCTCTGACTGACTTATTTCACTTAGCATAATACCCTCCAGTTCCATCCACGTCATTGCAAATGGCAAGATTTCTCTCTTTTTTGATGGCTGCATAATATTCCATTGTATATATATACCACATCTGCTTTATCCATTCATCTGTTGATGGACATCTTGGCTCTTTCCATAGTTTGGCTATTGTGGACATTGCTGCTATAAACATTGGGGTGCACATACCCCTTTGGATCCCTACATTTGTATCTTTGGGGTAAATACCCAGTAGTGCAATTGCTGGATCATATGGTAGCTCTATTTTCAACTTTTTGAGGAACCTCCATACTGTTTTCCAGAGTGGCTGCATCAGCTTGCATTCCCACCAACAGTGTAGGAGGGTTTCCCTTTCTCCACATCCCCACCAACATCTGTTGTTTCCTGACTTGTTAATTTTAGCCATTCTGACTATCTGCCCATTTTTTAATTGGATTGTTTTTGTTTTGTTGTTGTTTTTTTATAGAGTTGTGTATATTTTGTATATATTCTTTATACATTTTGGATATTAACCTTTTATTGGATATATCATTTGCAAATATCTTCTGGCACTCAGTAGATTGTTTTTTGGCTCTGTTGATGGTTTCCTAACAGCCCTCCTTATTTTTTGTTGATTTAAAAAATTTGATCTCTAAATACTCCAGAATAACAACAACAACAACGACAACAACAACAAAAACTTGGATAGACTGATATGGTAAAAACTTTATCAGAATTGCAAAGTAACAATTTAATCATGAATAAACACTGAATATAAAGATAGTGTTTCATGAAATTTTATTCATTTACATATATTTATTTTGAAAGTATTGTTTAAGTAAATCAGTAACAACTTCAGTTCCTTTTTTTTGGTGACTTAGAAGCTCCTTTAAAATATAATAAACATGCCAGCTTACCAAGTAGTAGTTTCTTCATCTTATGGAGATTTAAATGAGGGCAGCATATGTTAGAATATAAATCCTATGCTTCAGCTAATGAACTCCTTCCTTGTGTTTTCTTTAAATGGTTGTGTGTGTTTGTATATTCCTTTTAACTTAATTTTATTGCCTGTATATATTCCTTTTAACTTAATTTTATTGTCTGTAATAATATTGCCTGTAGATTTAGAAACCCATAATTTATCATTGTGCAGCTGGACTGATGGTATTTTACTGTTGCATCATCAACCTTGTGTCATTTTTGTTCATTATACACAAACCTTGCCTTTAGAATTGCTTAAAGTGTTAAAATTCACTGTCTGGAAAAGGCTATACCAGAAAGAATGATGACTTTACTAATAATTAGGAAGAAGCAAGAATTTGGAAGGAAGTATGAGGAGTTCCATCTTCACTGTGGTCAGATAAGAAAGCTGATGGAACATCCAACAAGCAATATGAGACAACTCAAGGCACAATATTGAATGCTGTGCAAAGATTAAATGAAGAGAAAAGAGAAGGGCTGGGATTCATTCACATTGGCCCACATGGGGATAAAACCACTTATTGCATTCTCCAGAACACAAGAGTTTAAGTAACTCTTTTGAAGCTGGTGCTTTCTGTTTCATAAATTCACCTTAAAATATATCCAGGGAGAATTTTTTCTAACAAAAAATTCTGTTTTTGAAAAATACATACTCTTTTCATTTCTATGTTGCAGCTAATATCTTAGAACCAACATTAACACGTTTCAATCAAGATGTATTATCTAAATTCATACACAGAATATATGTGAATATATAAGTCCTACAGTGTGACTGAATTTTCTCTATTAAATTATCTTTTACATATATTAATCTGAGAATATGCTGGAAGCATATAGACCAAAATGTCAACAGCAGTTATTTCAAGGTAGTAAAATTATGAATGCCTTTTTAAATTTATATTTTTTGCAAATTATTTTTTATTAAAAATAATTTAATAAAGAAAAATTCAATAGAAGATATGTTCAAAAAGAGAAATAGAAACAATTCAAAATAAATACTTCTTATGTTAGTTCATCAAGCAGGAATTTGGGGTTGTTCCCTGTGCCGGGCATATAATAGGGCCTCAATATATTCTGGCTAAATGAGAGATGAATGAGAGGTGAAAAACCAAACCCAGAACAAGGAAGGTAATTTAAAAAAAAAATAACTGGGGAAAACAATTAGGTAACATGGATGGCTCAACAGAAATTATAGAGAGGCAGCATAGTTCTAGGGGCATGATATTTGGACAAAGATGACCCTGCCATGATTCTACTCCCTGTGAGAGTGAAAAGAAGAGTAAATTAAATAGGTTAAAGTGATGAAGAATTACAACAGTGGGAGTGGCGTGAGGAACTTCTCTATGCTTTATTACAAGACAAATTAAATCAGAATATGGCAAGTCTTATTCTTGGGAATATATATTTTTTTAAATACAGTTGAGATACTCATAAAATATGCAGTTTTTTAAAAAAAAATAGGAACAAAACTGGGAACTTTAAAAATTTATGCTTCTCTGATTTTGCCCTTCCTAAATTAGTCGAGAAAAAAGTTAGAAGTCATATTTTATTACACTCTATGTTGACTTTAATAATGTCAAAGGATTGTCAGAGAAAAAAGAAAATAGTGGTTATCCTTGATTGAGGAATTTAGCTTTGGCAGGAAAGTGATGAAAAACTGCTTTATTTTTTCCATTGAATTTTCAGTTTGGGTTTTCGAAAAACACTTAGAAAAAACCTGAGAAAGTTTTTTGTTTCCATTACTGGAGCATAAAAGCTTACATGACAAAGGAGTAAATAAAGGTAGCTCTGACGGCTATGCTCTAGTTCATGGGTGCCTCTGATATTGATGTGTTCAGGAAAGTAACGTATCTGGAAAGCAGGTGTAGAACTCTTTTCTAGAGAGGCAAAATGACATGAGTTGAGAGTATGGACAGTGTTACTTCACACAAGGTGTTCAAATCCTTGCATAGCAGGAAGACACTGGGCAAGTTTTTTCAACCTCTCTAAGGGCTGTTTCTTCCTCTGGAAGATGGAGATGATAACTTCCTCATATAATTGTGGAGATGATTAAATGAGGTAATTCCTGTAAAGGGCTTAACATGGTGCCTGATACACAGCCAGTGCAGAGAAATAAAATTTATTTTGTTCTTGCTTTTTTTTTTTTTTTTAAATATCTAAGAAGATACTGAGCATGCAGAGATCTGCATCATCTGTTAGCTTTGGGCCCTGGCAACTTGCTATAGTCAGAGAAGACAAGGGAAAGAAAGGGCCATTTCTTAGTAGATTGTTGTCTTCTCCTATAGGTCCTTACTGCAAAGAGAAGAAATGACCAGGGGCATGGGAAAAGGCCAGGGGCACTTGAGTAGTCAGTGACAAGTTTTTTAAGTAGAGTGAGGGATTGCTGGGGACTATAAGTAATGAATCTAAGACTAGTGGAGAAGAGATTTTGGAATCCTCCTAGTCATTTATCTCTTCCCACTTTTCTTTCAGATGTCTTACAGCAGTGAAAACGGAGTAAATGACAAAGAAGGAACTATTGATGGCAGGGAAACAGAATTGGGAAACATGGTGTGCCTGTTACATGATTTCTGAAAGAGCTTGCCAAAGAGCACAGTCCCAAAGGAGAAGGCACAAAGCAGATTATCTTAGTTTTGTGTAAACACCCACCCTCCTGGTATCTGCTCTTACCTATCAATCAGCCTTACTAACAATGGCAGTAGCCTAACATGAACAAATATCCTATGATTAAAATGACTCTCTTTATGGGTGCCTGGGTGGCTCAGTTGGTTAAGCGTCTAACTCTTGATTTTCGCTCAGGTCATGATCTCAGGGTAATGAGATCAAGCCCCAAGTTGGGCTCCACACTGGGCGTGGAATCTGCTTAAGATTATCTCTCTCAAAAAAAAAAAAAAAAAAAGATTATCTCTCTCTCTCCAGGGCACCTACGTGACTCAGTCATTTAAGCATCTGCCTTCGACTCAGGTCATGATCCCAGGGTCCTAGAATCAAGTCCTACATCAGCTCCCTTGCTCAGCAGGGAGTTTGCTTCTCCCTCTGCCCTTCCCCACTACTCATGATCTCTCTCTCTCTCATGCTTGTGCTTTCTCTCTCTCAAATAAATAAATAAAATCTTTAAAAAGATTCTCTCTCCCTCTCCCTCATCCCCTCCCTCACTGCACCTGTGTTCGTTCTCTCTAAAATAAGTAAATAAATAAAAAGCTCTCTTTAGTTAAAAATACTGTGTTGCTAAAAAATTGATGGACTACTCAAAATCACCTATTAGAACCACAAATAAAAAAGCAGAACCTAAACACTTAAAATTAGAGAATTGCATTTGCATCTGCTCAACAAATATTACCTTGAACATCTATACTGTTATAATACTAGCAGTAGAGGATACCAGCAAATTAAATGTGATTTTACTTTGAAGTGCTAAAGTATATGGTAAAGGCAACTACAAAATAGGGCAATATGAAGAAAAATGTAAATTTATACATTTTAAGTGATAAGAAATGAAAGGTGGATGAGATGCATACAAGGCTACTATCTACATGATTGTCCATATGTAAGGAGATAGAATTGGAGCTAGGATGTAAACAGTAACATAGATGAATAATGGTTAACTGAAAAAAAATCATATTTGAGTGTAATTTGTTAGCTAAATGTGTTTTTTTTTAAAGATTATTCATTTGAGAGAGAGAGAGCACACATGCACATGTGAGCTGGGGGAGGGGCAGAGGGGGAGAGAGAGGGAGAGAAGCAGACTCCCTGCTGAGCGAGGAGCCCGACATGGGGCTCAATCTCATGACTCTGAGATTATGACCTGAGTCGAAATCAAGAATCAGCTGCCTAAAGGACTGAGCCATCCAGGGACCCCTGTTGGCTAAATGTTTCAAAGTCAAATTACTGTGTTTCTTATGCTGCAGATGCTAGAAAGCTAAAAATATACATTGTCCCCAAACCACTGCAGCTAAGTGAAAGGAAGGAGTTAAAGCAGATGGTCTCCTATCTTTTCATTCTCTTCACTAGGAGAATGGACCTGGGAGTAAGAAAAGACAGGTGGCCCAGGTGTATTCTCCTTGTCAACTGGGTCTCTGTGTAAACGGACTAAGGATATATACTAGGAGGAAGAGACCTTACTTCTGAAATGCTCTCAGCATGCTGTTACTTAAATTATCTGGGGTATAAAAGAAAAAGTCTCAGAGTTTATATATTCACTGCAGTATGAGGAACCCCACAAGCCCTACTTGGAGACCTTATCTATTCTGGGCCAGAGGTGCTTGTCTATCTGGGCAGGAAGGATGTAGAAAGCTGCTCTTGGTGTCATTTCTCTTGCTGCTTGGTCTGAAGCTTTTCATTTCCTGTATTCTTGAAATTATTACTAGTTTACTGTTGAGTAAGCTCTCTGATTCGTGTGAATTTCGTAGATTTGATGATTCAATCAAGCATGTTAGCTCACAAGGTTCTAGATAACTTGGATTCCACTAAACAGATGCTCTTTCATGAGACTTGAATTTGGAATTCAGATAAATTGAGAGAGGAGCAGAACATTGTTAACCATTTTACTAATCAGTTTATCACTACAACTAATGTGAGCAAGGTATATGAATATGTGTGTGTGTGGGGAGCATAAATCATGGATGTACTTCCATGGAGTACTTCCACGGAGGCACAATAAAAGTGGGACTAAGAAGAGAAAATAACATTAAGAAAGGAACATCGAGTTTGCCTATATTCTAGTTTTTCTTCTGAAACACAGCCAGCAGTTATTTTTTTCATTATTTTAAAAGAAATTCTGTGATTCTTTTAAAATATATTTGAATTACATCGATAACAAAGCTTCATACACTAGAGGTAACAGATTTCTCTTTCAATGGTTCTAATGGTCAAAGAGTTATATTAATTAAAATTATGTCTCCAAATAGATTCCATCTATCACCTACCTCTTCATGCTAATTTTAATTTTGACTTTAAAGTATTTGAAGATAATCATCAAAGTCATCTGAATCTGCTGGTCTCTTCGTTTTGTTTTTTTTAATCTTCTAGTCATTCTCCATAACATTTTTTAGAGTCCATTTTCCATCCTGAGTGCTCTTCTCTGAATATGCTAGAGTCTGTGTAAGCTTTTCTTTTGAAAATAGATCTGAGTTTTGTTTTGTTGTTTTTTTGTTGTTGTTGTTGTTTTGTGTGTTTATTTTTTGTTTTTGTTTTTACAACACCACCACCACCACCACCAGTAAATGCAAAGAAATAAACAAAAGAGAGATGGATGATGAACCTGTAGATTAAAACAGATTTAAAAAAAAATCTAACACATAGCAATGCACGTCCTGATTGATACTGATTCAAAGAAATGAACTACAAAATTAATGTATGTGAATTATGAGCTATCTGAAAATTTGAATATTCACTGAAATTTTGATGATATTAAGGACTTATTAGTAATTATTTCTAGATATGATTTTTACATTGGGATTATATTTTAAAAGTCATTATCTTTTAGAAATGAATTCTGAAAAATTAATAACTAAAATGATATGATGTCTGGGATTTATTTCAAAGTAATTCAAAAACAGAGCATCACTTAAATATTCCTGAAAATGATTGGCAGATCATTCAGTGGCCTACTACTTTCTGAAAAATGCCCAAGTGAATATAAAGAACATGTATTCAATCTTTGCACATCATGTAATTTTTTCAAGTAGTTTTCTTCATTACAAGGAACCACACACACACCTCTAAAATTTGTTAAATCTGGGGCGTCTAGGTGGCTCAGTTGGTTAAGTGCCCAACTTTTGATTTCGGCTCAGGTCACGATCTCAGGGTTGTGGGATTGAGCCCCATGCTCAGCTCAGAGTCTGCTTGAGATTCTCTCTCTCCCTCTCCCTCTGCCTTCCCCCCACCACTATCTCTCCCTCTCAAATAAATAAAATCTTTAAAATTTGCTAAATCTGTAAAATATGTAGAAAAGATTTACTGTCTGCTATTTGAGCATGCAAACCAGAAATGTGTCTTTGTTGTATTTTTACCCCCAGTTGAAATATCTTAAATTATTTTTTAAAACATTATTAATACTACCAATATTTCTCTGAAATTCATGTAAAATAGCTATATATAACTTCACAATTGGACAAATGGGTTCATAAATATGATATCTGCAGTCTTATCAATATTTTATTTTAGTTGTCAAATGATTTCCTAACCTTCTTGTTTATATAATAACAAATTAGCTGCAATGTAGTCAATATTTAATTGCTTTCTATTTTCTCAGGAAGAATGAGATATAGGCAAGTGCTAAATTTAGGAATATTATGGACTATAGAGCTCTAAAAATGTAATTTATTTCAGGTGATAAAAATTTTCCGTAGGCTTTTAAATCACTAATATAATTATTTTCAACAATTCATGCCCTAAGGGATATTTTATCAATATGTACATGTTGCCTAAGAAACTGAATCACAGCATAGAGTCAAATGTTATAAAGGGCAAGCATCTCCTAAAGCATCTTATATATCACAGGAGTAGAGAAGGAGTAATTTTTCAGTGGCTGGATGTATAATCAATAAATTACAAGATTTAAGTTGATAAAACATTTTATATGCTAAAGCTCAGTGTGCCCACTTGTGCCCAATAGTTTATCATGGCTTGAGCTTCTCATACATTTTCAAAGGAAAATGGATCCTATTATGCTGCATCTACAGGCAAATTTCACCTAAATATTATCTCATGGATCAAGAAAACAATCCAAACTGTTACTGAGCTATAGGTAACAATTCTCACTGAAAGAATCAAATGATTTTGAATGGCTTTTGTAAATACATAATATCTCATCATATTCAAGTATGTTTAAAGCTGTGTTATAATGTAGGCTTAACTTGGAAAGTTCAATATTATATATAATCCTGGAAGCCAAGTTTTCTTCTCAGCACTTTTCAACTACTTTGAAATATTATAATACCTTACAATTTCATGGTACTTAAAAGTTTAGAGGTTTTCTTTTTTTTTTTATAAGCGTTATCTAATTTAATCCTCATGACAACCTTGTATAGTGCTATGTTTATCTGCAATAATTTGATTTAAAGGAAAGAAAATTTCACATAACCTACTTATTTATTATAATGAATTACAGAATCTAATGTCAAGAATGTCCATCAAGTTTCTGGTCATCTGCTATTTCTATGCATTTGAGTGCACATAGCTGTGCACCTGTTTCATTCTCCTTTCTGTTGCTTTATAGATAGGTTTCCCTGTAAGCATTTAGTTCCTGCTTCACCATACTAGCAATTCTACTGTAATTTTGTGTTTTGGAGACATTAATTCTGACCCAAACTCTAGTGTCAACTAGGATCAGTTCTGGTGTCATAAATCCAGTTCCCAGGAGATAGAATCTGATTGGCTCAGCTTTGAGCAATTATTTTCAGCTTATATTCCTCTCCTGAATTATAGTCTTAACATATCCAACTGCCTATTGCATACCTTGCTTAGATGTCTAATAGGCTTTAAAATGTAAAATGTCCAAACTTAAATGCCTGATTTTCCTTGGAGTCATGTTTGATTTATCTCCTTCCAATGTGCCCATATCCAATCTGATAACAAATCCATTTAGCTTTACTTCCCAATAACATCCAGAATGTTTTGGCTGCTGAGTCTTTCAATCACTACCATCCAAGTCAAACTGCCGTGTCCTCTTGCCTGGATTATTCATCTCTCTGCATCTACCCATCCTTCTGCAGTCTAGTCTCAGGACAAAAAGTAGAATCGTCTTTTAAATAATTAAGTCAGATCATGTCACTTCTCTGGTCAGGGTTTCCATTTCACTTGTAGTGAACTCAAATTTCTTTACAACATTCTACAAGGTTCTGTATTACCTATACCCCACCTATCACCTTTCTGATCAAATAACGTTTTATTCTTTATCTTGTTCAGTTAGCTCCAGCCACCTTAACTTTTTACTGTTCCTCACACGTGTCAGGCACATTCTCAGCTGTGTGGTTCTTCCTCCTGACTTAAATGTTTTTCTCTGAGATGTCTGTGCGGCTTACTATCATTTCCTTGAAGTGTTTGCCATCTTCTTTTGTCATGTTCTCAGTGGCGCCTTTCCTGACCATCAGATTTAAAATTGCAGTTTCTCTCAATGTTCCCTAAGCTTGCTCCGTGGTTTAAATTTCTCCATAGCACTTATCTTCACCTGGCATTCTATATACATGTGTCTATTTGCTTATTTTATCTTTGTCCTCCTGATACCTCACTAGAAGGTAAATTCCATGGACACATGGATTTTTGTCAGTTTTGTCTTAAAACATTGCCTGGTAAGTAAATAATTGTTGAAAGATTATATCATCCATCTCAGATCCAATCAACCTAGGCCTATGAAGTGGGAGGCCGAGAGAAGAGCAGGTTTATGAAGAAGGAGGTGTCAAGGATGGAGAATGTAATTAGTATTTTTCATAGAGGGATATATAGTTACTATTCCCAAAATAAAAGTAGCAATGCTCAATACCACTTGGTGACTTGCCCAAGGTTATATAACTAATTAGTGATAGAAAGGGAATTGAATTTAAGTGCTGCGCGATTGAGTTCACAGCTCTTTCAGTGGTCACGTAGCCATGGTTTCACATGACCTGGGGTGTGTTAGTAAAGAAATTCCAAGTTATTTCATTTCATATAGTTCTGAAACTGACTTGTTACTTAGAAAATTGCTAGATTCTCATTTAATTATATCCTTGTGACTTACCTTCCGGCAGACTACTTCAGGTCACAGACATTGTCTGTCCCCTAATGACACTATTACACAAATTTGGGCAAAATTGAGCCATATTATCTTTCATGACCTCAGGCCAAGAGCTTTTCTTTCTCTTTAACTTTAAAGTTTAAAAGTATACACGGTAAGAGTCTTTCAACTTAAATTCTCCCAAAGTTTACTCTGAAGCAGCCATGTTTTTAAATTTGTGGTATTTAAAGTGTCTGTTTAATGTCTGATGCTCTGTCATCATTTATGTTGATAGGATGAGGATGTCAAGTTGGGGACATTTATCATAATTTCTGATGAAAATAATGAAAGCTACTTTTGGAAAAGTCTGTCCAATGAAAAACCTACAATGCAAGCACTCATATACTCATGAATGGATTAATCCCAAAACAAAATTTTTTTAAAGATTTTATTTATTGGGCGCCTGGGTGGCTCAGATGGTTAGGCGTCTGCCTTCGGCTCAGGTCATGATCCCGGAGTCCTGGGATCGAGTCTCGCTTCGGGCTCCCTGCTGAGCGGGGAGCCCAATGTAGGCCTCAATCCCCAGACTCCAGGTTCATGACCTGAGCTGAAGGCAGATACTTAACCGACTGAGCCACCCGGACACCCCCCAAAACAAATTTTATTTATTTTTATTTTTATTTTACTTTTTTATCATGTTACGTTAGTCACCATACAGTACATCATTAGTATTTGATGCACTGTTCCATGATTCATTGTTTGTGTATAACACCCAGTGCTCCATGCAGAACAAATTTTAAAAGGATTTGTAGCTATAGTACAGAAAGCAGAAATACCACTTTAAGGAATCTGTTAAGATAACGGGAAACTAATTAAACCAGTACCAAATGAGCTTCAGAAGAATTGATCCAAATTGCTAAAGTTTAGGGAAAATAAAGTTGACTGAAAGTTAGATTGAATATTGGAATTACATCCTAAAAATACATTGCCATGCTCAACATTTTTTTTTTTTTTTCAGTTCAGTGATTCACTATTGCTCTGCCAAATTCCTCCTCAGGAAAACATCGCTAATTAGAAATAAGGCATATTTCATGCAGAAAATATTATTTTTCTATTCTTAAGAACATTTCATTTTTTTATATTAATGGCTCTATCAAAGAGTTGGAAGGAAAAATGTATTGTCTTAAAAATTAAGACATAATTGTTATATATATAGTTAAATAGATTATTTAGAGCCATTGATTTTCCTTATGTATTTAAGAAACTACTTATAAAATTAATCCAGTAGATTTCCTTTATCAAATTTCAAAATCAGAGTCAACAGAGGCTTGTCAATTTATATTACAGTGAAAAAAATACAACTTTTTTTCTCATTTTAAATGCCTAATATATGTTCAAAACTGAGAATTTTTTAGAGCCTATTAGAACTATAGTAGATTGAAAGCTACTGGGTCTTTCTCCTCCTAAGAAATTAGGAGTTCAAATTCAATTTCTCAGTTTCTTTTATCTGCATTTTCCTTCTCCCCTCCACCTCTGACCTAAGGAAGGAAGGAAGGAAAGGCAGGCAGGCAGGAAGGAAGGAAGGAAAGAAAGAGGGAAGGAAAATAAATGGATTCAAGAAAAGCAGCGGGCATACTTACTATAGATTTTAAACTTTGAGCAGTTGGGAACTGATGATAAAATATGGAACTACCATATTGGTATCTTACATAAAAACCACAACTAAACTATCATCATACCTTGACTTATAGAAAATTGACCTTTTTAGATTTTTTTCTAGGATTTTTTTAAATAAAAGTTTTATTTTGCAATAATTGCATATTTACATGTAACACAATGTACTCCTCACCCAATTTTCCAAATAGTAACATCTTGTGTAAGAGTAGTATAATATTACAACTAGAAAATTGACATTAATACAATCTACTAGCCTTTTTTTAGATTTCACCTGTTTTATATGCATTCACTTGTATGTTTATGTGCCTTTATTTAGTTCAGTGCAATTTTATCACATGTATTGATACATATAATCGCTGTGACAGCCAAGAGAGAACAGTTTCATCGAAAGGATCCTTTATGCCACCCTATCCCAGACCCTGCCCTCCCACACACCACTCTAATTTCTGGCAACCACTAATTTGTTCTCTTGCTCTGTAATTTTGTCATTTCAAAAATATTATATAAATGGAATTATATAGTACATAATCTTTGGAGATTGACTTTTTTTTCTTTTTCTAAACTTAGCATAATACTCTGAAGACCACTTAAGTTGTTCCATGGCTGAGTGGAATCCATGGCACTGTGCACTGAATTGTGTCCTCCCCAAATCCGTATGTTGAAGCTCTAACCCCCAATGTGACTGTCAGGAGATAATCAAGTTAAATTAGATCATCAGGATGGGGCCCTAATCCAATAGCACTGTGGCCTTATAAGAGGAAGGAGAGAAAGATTTATCTCTCTTCCTTGTGAGGACACAGTAAGAAGGCAGCCAGGAAGAGAGCTCTCACCAAAACACAAACATGCTGGCAGCCTGATCTCAGATATTCAGCCTCCAGAATTATTAAAAAAAAAAAATTTCTGTTCTTTAAACCATCCACTCTATGGTATTTTGTTATGGCAGCCCCAGCTGCCTAATACACATGGCACAGATATATCAGTTTTTTAATAGGTTTGTTTAACCCAGGGCCTTTGGGTTGCTTCCAGTTTGGGGCTATCACTAATAAAGCTGCTATTAACATTCACATACAGGTTTTTGTGTAACATACTTTTATTTCTCTGGGGTAAATGCCCAATAGTGCAAATGCTATGTCATTTGCTAAGTGCCTATTTAGTTTTGTAAGAAACTGCTTTATACATTTTCTAGCATGACTATGCCACTTTATATTCTAACTATTGATATGTGAGTAATCCAGTTTCTTTCCCTTCTCACTAACATTCAGTATTATCACTATTTTTTTATTTAGACATTCTGATTGGTATATAGTGATATCTCATTGTGGTTTTCATTTGCATTTCCCTAACAGCTAATGATATTGAACATCTTTTCATGTAGGCCTTACTAGATTTATTAAACTATAGTGCACTATTTTTAAAAAGCCTCGCTGATATGAGGAATTCTTAATCTCAGGAAACAAACTGAGGGTTGCTGGAGTGGGGGGGTGGGAGGGAAGGGGTGGCTGGGTGATAGACATTGGGGAGGGTATGTGCTATGGTTAGCGCTATGAATTGTGTAAGACTGTTGAATCACAGATCTGTACCTCTAAAACAAATAATACATTATATGTTAAAAAAAAAAAAAAGAAGAAGATAGTAGGAAGGGAAAAATGAAGGGGGGAAATCAGATGGGGAGACGATCCATGAGAGACTATGGACTCTGAGAAAGAAACTGAGGGTTCTAGAGGGGAGGGGGGTGCGGGGATGGGTTAGCCTGGTGATGGGTATTAAAGAGGGCACATATTGAATGGAGCACTGGGTGTTATACGCAAACAATGAATCATGGAACACTACATCAAAAACTAATGATGTAATGTATGGTGATTAACATAACATAATAAAATAAAATTAGAAAAAAAAGCCCTATGGATTTTTTTTTTTTAAAGATGCACTCCAACAGTAGAAATTTTGGTCAAGGAGTTTATGTCATAAGGCAAAACATTTTTACTCCTTAAAGCCAATGCTTATCCATAAAACTCCAAAAAAAATAAAATCTAGATTTTTTTTATACTCATAGAAAGTAAAATGGCCACTTGATGTTGTAAATGTCATTAATCACTTTTATTTGGCTTTGGAGTCACTTTTTATGCCTCTGGAAATGTGTTAACAGTGTAACAATTCAGTTCCAACATTAGTCATTCTGTAAAGTCTTATCTTTTTTTTTTTAAGATTTTATTTATTTATTTAACAGAGAGAGAGAGAGACAGTGAGAGAGGGAATATAAGCAGGGAGAGTGGGAGAGGGGGAAGCAGGCTTCCCGCTGAGCAGGGAGCCTGATGTGGGGCTCGATACCAGGACCCTGGGATCATGACCTGAGCCGAAGGCAGACACTTAACGACTGAGCCACCCAGGTACCCTATAAAGTTTTATCCTTTAGGAGATGGGAAGCTGCCCCAGCACCTTCTTCAATCCTGCAAAGCATTCTGGGAGGATAAATAGCTTTTTAGGCTGACACCCAGCATCTATATTAGGAGTGGACCTCTTTCTAAGACAGTACCCAGAGGTCTTGAGTTATGGCTCTGGTCTTTGTCTTCCTAGGTACCTGCAAACTCAGAGCTAATAGCAGTCATAATAATGAGTTGCATAGAAGTAAGCAGTAATTAATTATTAAATAATCAACAATTAATAAGCAAATGAGTATTTAAGTAGAATATGTGCTGCCAATAAAGAAAATTGATAACCACAACCTTAATTAAAGAGAATAATCTAAACACTGTCAGGTAACTTGAAAGGGATATTTTCCAAATAAGCTGCAAATTGGATAATTAGGAGTTGATAGTGATAAGAGATTTCTGCTCAATAATCTCATTCAGTTTACCTCCTTTTATGTGCTAAGCCTAAAGTAAAACAATGTCCTGAAGCACAAATTTAAAAAAAAACCAAAAGTCTTTTTATGAGTTCTTTGAGAAAAACTAGTTTATTCTGATTCACTGGCAAAAGAAATCTTATCAAATAGAACATAAAACACAAATTTAAAATCTCCCATCTCATATTTCTGATGGCAACGTGTGGCAATGGTATGTGTTCTCTCAACCAGTATAGACTCCCAGAGGCAGGAATTGGGGTAGCAAGTCCATTAATAATGTTTCTGGTACATTTAGGGTAGAACCATAATATATGTAACAAAATCACTAATATTCTGATGGTAACAATTTTCACAGAACAATTGAGATTTTTTTTGAGCATTGATTTTAGTATCTGAGTATCTGAGGGGCAGTAGTACACGTTTTAGAGGGATCCCTTCTTTATTGTGGTTAGTAGATTCTCCTGGCAGAAGCCCAATCTAACTCAGAATTCTTAGTCCCATTTTAATTTTACCTCTATGTTTATGTTCTCTCTGAATTAGAAATATCTCATTTATATGTGAATTAAGTAAACAACAACAACAACAACAAAAGTAACTAATACTTATTGATTGTCCAGCATGGGCCTGGGTCTGCTTTCAGTCCTTTTCATGTGGTATATTAATCCTATGATCCTCACGACAACCTTTAAGAAACATTCTATTATTATCCTCATTTTTTTGGATACAGGAGTTGAGGCTCAGAGTCATTGCTGAAAGTCATAGTGTAAAGAAGTCAACATTTAAACCCACGTTTATCTGATTCTAGAGCAAAGGTGTTCCCCATTTTGTCATATGAAGGTTTTTCATAGTACTTCAGAAAATTAAATATTAATGGAAAAGCATTCATTGAAACTGTAGATTCAGCATATAAATAATCTCAGGGAAAATTAATTCCGAAGACTATTTCATCACCAACCAGCAAGTACATACAATCTGTCAAATTAAACCTAGGTGGTCAAATTATTTTTCTTTTTTTTTTAAATTTTTTATTGCTATGTTAATCACCATACATTACATCATTAGTTTTAGATGTAGTGTTCCATGATTCATTGTTTGTGCATAACACCCAGTGCTCCATGAAGAACGTGCCCTCTTTAATACCCATCACCAGGCTAACCCATCCTCCCACCTCCCTCCCCTCTAGAACCCTCAGTTTGTTTTTCAGAGTCCATCGTCTCTCATGGTTCGTCTACCCCTCTGATTTCCCCCCCTTCATTCTTCCCCTCCTGCTATCTTCTTCTTCTTCCTTTTTTTTTTTTCTTAACATGTATTGCATTATTTGTTTCAGAGGTACAGATCTGTGATTCAACAGTCTTGCACAATTCACAGCACTCACCATAGCACATACCCTCCCCAATGTCTATCACCCAGCCACCCCATCCCTCCCACACCCCCCCTCCAGAACCCTCAGTTTGTTTCCTGAGATTAAGAATTCCTCATATCAGTGAGGTCATATGATACATGTCTTTCTCTGATTGCAGCCATCAAAAGGAATGAGATCTTGCCATTTGCAACAATGTGGAGGGAACTGGAGGGTGTTATGCTGAGTCAAATTATTTTTCTTTTGAAGTTTTATCATGTTCTCAATTTAAAATTGTCCTTGGTACTTTATAATAAAAAGGGGTTTTGTTTTGTTTTTCCAAACAACAACAATTAACTAGTAGTTTTAGCAACTTTAAATGTTCAGCTGTTTGCAGTGATTTATTATTTGTTTTTACAAATGACTATCATAACAGTCATTTATCATTAAAATATTTATAAAATGCCATACTTTTTATTGAAAATACTTTTTTATTTAAAATACCAAATTTTCCATTCTGAAGTCATTTAACAAAGGCTATCCATTCTCAGTCAATTCAGTGTACTCTTTTGACTTAGCTTTCAAAACCAAAGGATTCCTTTTAAATATCCCTCTGTATTCTTTAGAGGGAAAGTCATTATTTAGTTAACAGTTCTGTGTGTGTGTGTTTTGCCAAAATAGTCTGTAGAAGCCTCAAAATGTAAAGGGTATTAATACTAGTCATCATTTTTTAAACCTTGGTCCTTCAGTGCTCCATGTTCAGCTTGTACCTTTAATTTCCCTCTTTATTGGCTCCTTTCAGTCTATAGATATACTAGGTTTTTTCATCTTGAAAAATAAAAAAAAATAAACAAATGAACAAACAACCCTTCTTTAAAGCTACATCCTTCCAAAGCTTCTATCCTAGCTCCCTCCTTGCTAATCATCCTCAGAGAGAAGATGACTATATCCTCTTTGTCACTCCCCATTGAGCCCAATGCAGTTTGGCTTTGTTCCCTCCACCCCCGGCTACCTCAACAGTATCAGGTTCCGTGGATGGTTTAAGTCCTCATCTTACCTGCAGTTCTCTGATTCAATACTGAGGATCATTTTATCTATTTGATACATTGTTTTCTTTAAAAATTTTTGAGATGAAAATCTATTTTAACTCTTATTTGTGATGTGTGTGGTGTGTACGTGTGTGTATGTATTTGGGTCATTTTAAGAAAAGGATTTTTAAAAATCTTTTTCATGTTATTAACTAGTCAACACTACCTGTCTAGGGCTTTATGATATCATTTTTGATTCTTGAGTTCTTATTTCTACAAAGTGGCCATGAGGTAACAGAAGTAATATTCTGTTTACTTATTTAAAGAGGACTGAGTACCATTTGATGTCAAGGTCAAGATTCCTGGCCCTTTTATTTGACTCTATGGCAATAGTTTCACTCTTCAGGTATCTGGAACTGAATGGAGAGGACACTTCATAAAAGAGAATGGGGAGAAAAAACAAATATGTTTAGTAAAGTTTAGCACTTTAAAAAAGGCTTAGGAAGAGTTCAATGAGCTAGTCATCCTATTGATGAGTAAAGAGGAAACAGATCTTTTGTTCAATTTTAAATTGTTGGGTTTGTAACAATTTTTTCCCCAGCATAAATCAATTTGATATCGAATTCACAGACACTGTTGGACAGCAACAGCAATTGAAGCCAGGGTAGATGGAAGTTAAATCTAGTATTACTGTTTTTCTTTAGAATAACTGTATCTTTCCTACAAAGGTCAGTAATAACAATTTCATTTTAGGACTATGATATAGAAGGTAAAAAAATCAAATGAAATCTACAAATGTCACTTTCCTTGTTCATGTTTTTCCTCAAAGACCTGGAGAGTAAGAAATAGTATGGCTTTTGAAAATCATTTGAATGACTGTGGACTAATAGTGTCCAATATATTGAAGTATCCACTGGTGAAATATTTATCTCAGAGAAAATCATGTATTTCATCTAGTGCATGAAATAAATATAACTAAGTTTCATTAAGTGCTTATAACCAGCCAGGCACAGTGCTAAGTACTTCGTACATATCTCACTTAATCACCAAATCAACCCAACATTGTAAAAAGTATTATAATGCCTAACTGATTAGGAATTTGTAACTTAAAGTAATTAAGTAGTAACTTAACTAAGGTGCTACAGAGAATAAGTAGTAGATTTAGGTTTAATTTTAAACAATACTACCAATGTAAGCAGATAAATGTGCAGATCTTTGCAGTGATGAAGGAACAGAAGCATGACTTTGGAGTACACTGGCTAGGTCTGCCTTTTGACCCTCACAGTATTTCCTAAGGAAAACCCAAGGACCTCAACTCTAGTGTATTAAAAAAAAAAAAAAAAACTGAATTTTCCATTCCAAGTAGAATGACTAAGTGCGGTTGGAACTCCTCTCCCTACTGAGCATCAATTAAAATGACTTGAAAAGAAGACAAAGTGCGTGAAAATACCACAACCATCATTCCCCCAGTTCCTTTCTTTTTGTTTTTTTTTCTTTTAAAGATTTTATTTATTTGACAGAGAGAGACACAGCGAGAGAGGGAACACAAGCAGGGGGAGTGGGAGAGGGAGAAGCAGGCTTCCCGCGGAGCAGGGAGCCCGATGCGGGGCTCGATCCCAGGACCCTGGGATCATGACCTGAGCTGAAGGCATTCGCTTAACGACTAAGCCACCCAGGCGCCCCCCCAACCCAGTTTCTTAGTCCATGAGCCTAAGAGCATCTTTGATGTCACATCGAATCCATTCACTAGTTCGATGTTTTTCTATCATCAGATATATGCTGAGTATATACTCACTGCTTATAATACTCCCTGCTGCCATCTTAGTCTATACCACCATACTCTTTTCCCCAGACAGTTTCAGTGGCCCCCTAAATGGTATTCCTGCCTTCACTCTTGCCCCCACCAGTTAATTCTTCAAACATAGAGTGACCTACAAATTTAAGCTTATCATTTCTTTTTCCTGCTCAAAACAGTCCAGTGGTTTATCACCACACTGAGAGTAAAATTTTTCAATTTCTGTATGGTCTGACACCAATTTCACATCAGCTCCTTTCCTTCTCCCTCTAATTCACTCTACTCCAAGTACCCAGGCCTCTCTATTCCTCAAAGAACCCAAAGCCATCCCTACCTCAGTGCATTTGCACTTGACACTCGGTCTTCCTGGAGCAATGGCAAGGCTCACTTCCTCACTTATTTCAGGCCTCTTCTCAGTTATTGCCTCCTAGGAGAGGGTTTTCTTGTTAATCTTATGTTAATTTTTATGTTGTTTCTTATGTTAATCTAACATAGCTCAGCTGCCTTCTCAACCCCTTATTCTGTCTCTGTCTCTCTCTCTTTTTTACTGATACTTCTGTGCAGGTAATTTTCCTTGTTCTTCCTCCCTTAAATCCATTAGCTGATCTCTTCTGACAACTCTGTGACTCTTAAGACTGGCTTTTGTGGATTGCCTCCTCCAGGCTTCATTGTCCCTTGGATACTGGTCCGGATTGGTCAGTGGGAGCACTGGCAAGAGATCAGAGAGTGGAAAGAGAGACAGATCAAGGTTTTCATTACTCCCTTGCTTCTTTTATGTCTTGAGTCTGTTTTAGCAATGCTGCCTTTCCTCTCGGGCCACAACTCCCATCTGACGGTATTTGTCCTACGGCCCTAGTTCCTGTTTCTTCTAGTAACACAGTTCTCTTTACGTGCCCGTCAGGCTTAGAATGGTTATAGCTCCCCACTGTTGCTAGTCCCTGGGTGCTTTGTCCTCCTTTGTTGTTTCTTTAACCGTGTCCACATCTCTGTATAAAAATCCCTTTATTAGCTCTCTTCGGTAAAACCCATTGACATTTGTAACCTGTCTGAAATCAGGACGATTCAACTTCTCTCCCCATTACTTGAAATTTTACATTTGTTTGGTTTTTATCATCTAACTTCGCCACCAGAATGTCAGTTTTCCGAGGTACGGTGACCTGAATAACGCTTCCTGCCTACTAGCGAGATGCACGTGTCCTAATTCCCTGGCCCGGTGAATATGTTACCTTACATGGCGAGACAAAGTTTGCAGGGGTGATTGAGGACACAGACACTGAGATAGGGAGATTATCCTACATTGTAGGGGTGGGCCCACTCTGATCATATGAGGCCTTAAGAGCAGAGGAGTTTTCCTGATGGGTGAGAGAGATGAGACGGAAAGACAGGAGAGATGGAAAACAGGAAGGAAACTCAGTTTGCTATTGCTGACTTGAAAATGGGAGAAGGGAGACACAGACCAAGGAGTGTAATCAGCCTGGGAAAGCTGGGAATGGCACTCACCTGACAGCCAGCAAGTAAATGAATTTCCTAAAACCACAAAGAACTGAACGTTACCAATAATCTTAAGGAGAAGGAAATTGATCCCCCCTAGGGCCCTAACAACTGCTAGATTTTAATCTTGTGAGAACTGTGTTGGATTTCTGACTTACAGAATTGCAAGATTTTTGTGGTTTAAGCCACTAAATTTGTAGTAATTTATTAGGACAGCAGTAGAAAACTTATGCATGAGGTTTGGATTTGTCTAAACCTTTGTTGTGTATGTGCTGCCTAGAACTATGTCTGTATATGTAAAGATGCTCATGAATATCTGGTGAATTAATGAATTGACTTGATAATATGTTTTAAGAAACCCTATCTCATCTTAACAATAAGCCTGTGAAAGAACATAGTTACTTCTAGTATTTATAAAATATGATAGTCTATGAGATTATCAAGAAGTAAGCTTAGAAAAAGGGCTTAGTAGATTTCCCTACAGGTATTTCTGACACCTCATACCAAAATAAACTTTCTATTTGATCTGTTATTTTAGAATTCAAATGGAAAATCAATTCCCATTCAAGTTTAAGTAAGCTTTACATTTCCAGTATTTAAGATGTAATGTCTAAAATACGGTCTTTAAAAAAATGTGGATTCGTTAAATTACCTCATGTAGGCTTATTTGGGTTCCTCTTAAACTGTCAAAATCTATTTTTTTTTTAAATTGAACTTGCTGTGTAAATCACTTTAACAGCTTTTTTTCTGAAAATATCTAATGATGTTGTGCCTCTGTAGCACATACCATGAACTTAAAAAAATGCTAATTTAAAACTCTAAATGTGTGATTTTTACGTGTGAAAAGATTCTTACTTAGGAAAACTATATTCTATTATCCTGAAAATAGACTGCATTATCAATTCAAATATATAACTGATCAAGTTAGAAGAGGGCATTAAAAATAGTCATCTAGGTAACTATTAACTTTAAAATTCCCTTTCTCTATACTCCACTTATGTAGAAAGAGACAGGAGTTTGAAACTAATGCTACATTATCGGAAGTCAAAACAGTGTTTAAAATATGCCTGAAGGAGTATTTTTCAAGTTTACTTTAAGTCTGAATATTCTGAGGAGATGGTAACTCAAGTCTGGATCTGTAGGTATTTGAATTATCAGAAACTCCAACTTTCTCCTCCTAGACATCACTGTCCTTAAAAACAGTTTTGCACTTTGGAATTATTGCCAGAACATAATAAAAACTCTAACGCCCTCTAAACAAGAGGGTTGGTTTCATCTTTATTTTTTATTGTGGAGATTCTCAGTGTGGTCCCCCCATCCGTAGTTTCAGCATCAGCTGGAAAAGTGGTAGAATTGCAAATTCTTGGGCCCCACCTCAGCTGTACTGAATCAGAAACTTAGGGGGTGGAGCCCTACACTACCCCTCCCCCCCCGCAGATTCTGGTGTTTGAGCACCAAGTTTGAGTGCTCAAGTTTGAGCACCACCACACAAGCCCTGTGAATTACTCATTTCAACTGAGCAGAATTCTACCGAAATGAGAAACGAGGAAAATAAGGTAAATTGGGTGCCTTGTGTAAAGAACCATGAATTTCTAAAACTTAGTTGCCTTGTATAGCTGTATATATTCATAATATCTCAATTTCCACAGATTTCCAATTTACCAATAAGGAAAGTGGGTAATGAGGTGCTCCATTTGGGGATTATTAATAAAGGAGAATCTCTGACCTTGCAAAACGTTTGCACCTTTTGGTTACAGTTTTGTTTTTCCCTTTGATCTGTGTCTGTCAAGTTTATAAATTGAACATAATACCGAACAATGTACCATGAGGTCAAAATAATGATTTTATTGCCCCCTTTTAAAGACATAAACATGTTTTCCTCAAAACTGAAAAATGATAGTACTGACCCTCAGTCAATAGGTGTTTCCCTTGTGACGGATTTGTTCTAAGACATCTAGAGTCCCTGTAGTTGCTGAGAGCACTCAACAGAGAGCCCATTAGGGATTCCTCAGGGCACCCAGCTGATGCATTCATTCAAACGAGTACTTAGTAAGTGTCTGCAAGGTACTTAATTACTGCCAGACACTGAACAGGATACAAAGTAAGGCAATTCTCTGTCCTCCAGGATTTTATAATCTAGCCAGGTATTGAAAGGAAAGGGACCAAAGGGACCAAACATTTGTCTCATACTGTCATGTGCCAGGCACTGAGCAGGGCAGGAGACTTAAATCGTATCAGTTAATCCATGTAACCACTCAGGGAAGTTGGCATTATTCCCAATTTATAAATATGGAGACATTAGCCTCAGAGATGCTGAGAATTTGTTCAAATTCATCAAATAAGGAGGTGATAGGGTGACTTAAAAAATCAAAACTTTTTTAAGTCCAGGGAGTTTCTACTCTACCACTCTACCACTTCTCCTATAAAACATAAACAGAAATTCCTAGATGTATATAATAAGTGCCTACATGGATGGTGCACATTACTCACCTGGGAAGATTTTTTAAGGAGCAGCAACTGTGGATTGGGAAGGAAAGACTTTGCAGTACAAGTTCAACACAGACATTTATTGAAAGAAAAAGGGGTCGTGGCTTGGGGAGGAGAAAAAAGGCTTAAAAATATTCCAGATGGGAGACACTATTAAACAGAAACGTTTAGTCAGGAATGAAAACGGCAAGTTCTGGTAGAGTGATGAAATCAGCCCAGCACATTTGAGGTGCCCAATAAATGATTGGGAATGGCTCTACTCGGCTCTGGCTATTCATGAAGGCAAACACTTTAACAATTAAGGGATGGTGGTGAACAGTACCACTTAGCTTCCCTTACGTGGTACATTTACTGGCTGTGTCCTTGTACATTCAGCCAAGCGTTTGAAGTCCCTACTTCTTTTGGCTTCAACTTTGGGTATGCATTATCTTATGTAAGTGATAATTCTGTTCCTCTCTTCTGCAGTCAGCAGGATTCAATCACTTTAGCCTTATTTTCTCTCAAAGAAAACCTCACAGGCAAATTTTCATAAAATCTCTCAGATCCCTAGAGTTGAACAAATTCTTAGGAGTATCAAATCTCCCAGGTACGTGTTTGCAGATACTGCAATGTGTCAGAAAAAACACAATTTTACCTTGAGTAACCCGGTTTCGTTCAACTTAGTATTAAAGAAATATTAATAGATAATAGGGTAAATAAAGCATTTCTAAAGAAAAGGTGCATTTGATTGGTCTATCCTATTTAACTTCAGTGGATTTTCGTATGGCTCTGTATTTATCCTGAATCAAAGTCCGCATATAGAGGTAGAAGGAGATTTCAAGGGGAAATTTCAAAAGTGCCTTTGTTTTGCTTTCTTGTTAAAGCCCTCTTTGTGGTAAGAAATATTTTTGTCATTTGGTTGCTGTGAATTTCAAAAGGATCTCCTATGATAGAATAGTCATTCCCTGAAGATCTTTCATCTACTATGGGGAATGTCATTGTTCCCAAAGTAGATAATAAAAGCAGCAAGAAAATAATAAATATTCTCTATAGGATATCACAGTTTTAATTGACTATGGTCACTCAAATCGATTTTTTTAATCTACGGAGACATGGCAAGGTCAGCAACAGAGGAACTGATAATGCTTTATTTTTATAATATGAGGGATATATTTGAGATTTGTAATGTAAACATGAAGTGTGGTACTTTGAAAAGATAACAGGCTTTAACACTGTAGATATTAATTACACTTTACTGTGATTTTTGAGCATGTTTTAACAAAAATTAATTAGAAAATACTTTGCTTAGATAATTTTCATATGGATCATTTTAAAAATCAGTTCCCTTTTATAATAGTGTGGTCAAAGAATATGTGCCCACTTTTTAAAAATAAATTTTATTTTTATCAAAATTTTACATGTACTCAATAAACACTTTTTGAAGGTACTTATAAAACTAATAATGAAAAGCAGGAGTTGCTTTCCCAGTCCTCCCTACTCTTTCTTCCTACTCTATGGAGACAACCCTTAACTTTTGTTTGTTTTAGCTACTTCTATTTTCCAAATATTTTTAAATAACCTTTTTACATGACTTTCCCTGATTTTTCAGATATTGATATTATCTATTGATGGGCTCATAAAAAAGATAAGTATTTGGCTTACATACAGTTATCTCACACAAAGTTACCCATCCCTCCCTAAATAGTTTTTACACATTTATAATTAAATCCTTATTTGGTATCATCATTAATATGGTCATGTAAACATTTTTCTCTGGCTCCAGAGAGGCTCTATTTATTAAATATATGTACTTCCACCAAATACACCTTACTTTTTTGTTCAGTACCTCACCAAACCACATGTATATCCATCGGCCATATATATGTATTTTTTTCTTTAAGATATATATGTATCATACATTTGTGTGCGTATATATCTTAAAGAAAAATCTTAGACTAAGATCTTGTTGCTTCTTCGAATTTTTTTTTCCAGTTTAGTTACAAAAAGTAAAATATATAGCTGGCATACAGAGCATTACCATCATGTTTAGGTTTGAAACTTCTTATTGGGAATTTTTCAATATCACCATTCATTGACAATCTTTAAATCCTATGTAAATATCTCCATTATTGGCTGCTGAAGAGCAGTCGCTTTTTAAAAGGATTAATAGAATAGAAACCCTGCAACAGAGCACTTTTCTTGTCTCCTCATGTAGTGATATGTTTTTCACCTTGAACTCTTGAGAATGACACCAGTCTTAGTGTTGATTTTGTTGCCCTCTTTGGATGAGCATAGTTACAATAATTAAATTTCAAACTTGTCTAATTGACTTTTCCATCTATCTTTTGTATTATATTGTAAACTTGAATAGTTTAAGGAGTTCAGTGCTTTCATTCTTTTTTTAATGTCATACTTTGTTCCCCAACTAAAATGTCTTAATAAAGGAAATAGTCTAGCATTTTTGTTTTAATTTTATTAAAACAACAACAAACTCTAGTGTCTTTACAAGGACTTTTTGTTTATATCCTTGATATTTTTAGAATTTAATATAGACCCCTATAGTTTATTAAACTCAAAAGCCACTATTGATTTCTATAAATTGGAATAGTCACTGACTTAATAAAGAGGATTTAATTCAGCTTTCAAGGAGACACTCTTTATTCAAGATTTATTGTCTCCTCAACTCCATTCAGAAATTTGGCATATTGGATGGCCCTTGACATTTTGATGAATGACCTGATAATTTCAATCATAGTTTGAATTTCAAACAACAAATATTTGGGATGTTCCAGGTTTCAAATAATATCCAACTCTCAACCCTAAAAATGGCCTTTACTTGGCTCTCAGGAACATTTTTTTTACTTGGAAATGCTTTATTTTAGCTTTCTTAAAGTCATATTCAAAGCTAAAGAGATGGATTGTCCTAGTAGTGTGAACTTCTATGAATAAAATTAGAACAGAGAAAAAATTCATTATTTAGAGGAATGACATACTTTCCTAACTATAAAGTTAGATCATCCTTTGGCCTATTTGTTTTCTCTTTGTTATTGTTTTAATCACAATTCTCATTGGATATTTTAAGACTTGACTTAATTATTTCCTTTGAATTTGCAGAGACCTCTTATCACAAAGTAAGTTTAAGTACAATTTTAAAATACATATATAATATGATTCAGAACTTTTTGCAAATTAATGGCTTTTATTAAGTGATTTTTATTAAGCACATCAGAAAAATTGCAAATAAATTGAAGAATATCAGGAAACTAATCTTAGTGAGATTGTATTAGCTCTGAGAATGATATGGTATACCTACAAGTATCAAAAATTTCAAATAAAGTTAGTTAACTGTGTTTTTAATTATATATAATATATACACACACACATACATATATGCTAGATAAAATTTAAGAAAATCAGAAAGAGAAAAGAGTACATACTTTATTTTTAAGTCAAACTTTTTTTATTATTTTTTTAAGAATAAATCTTTCGGGCGCCTGGGTGGCTGAGTTGGTTAAGCGACTGCCTTCGGCTCAGGTCATGATCCTGGAGTCCCGGGATCGAGTCCTGCATCGGGCTCCCTGCTCGGCAGGGAGTCTGCTTCTCCCTCTGACCCTCCCCCCTCTCATGTGCTCTCTCTCTCTCATTCTCTCTCTCAAATAAATAAATAAAATCTTTAAAAAAAAAGAATAAATCTTTCAACTGAACAGAGCCTTTATAATAATTTAGTGGCATTATTCTGTGACAAAAACAGACCTAGAGAGAATTCAACCCTGTTAAAGAATCGGTTGATAAGAAATACTGCTTATCTGCTTCTTTCCACTCTCTGCACCAGAATCTTAGTTGCGATAGCAAGCTCTGTTCCTCTGACCCAGCATACGTACTCTAGAATGATGAGAGAGATTCTTTTACTGTGGTCTTTATAATTAGACACATTAATTTATCTAATATAACTGAGCCCATGTGATGATTTTTAAATGATATGTAATTTTTAATTTACATCTATCTTTTGTATTACATTGTAAACTTGAATAGTTTAAGGAGTTATATTATATATATATATGTTAAATACTTAATAATTTAAGTATTTAAATAGAATTAGAAATGTTTTTACAAATCATAAATTACACACAGCAATTACTATAAATCTTCGGTCTCTCAGCACTAGATATTATTTTAAAAATAACTGTAAAAACATTATTTAGATTTTTCTTTTTGTCACATCCAGATTTGGCTATCTTCTGTGTGTCCCAAATGGTTGTCTAAACCCGATCTACTCTGGTACGTCAATTCTTTGCGTCAAAATATATGAAACTATTTGCATAAAAATATCAATCTCTGCTTTCCATTTATTCAAAATTCATTTTAAGTATATTTTATTTATCAATAATATTTCAAAAAACATTTATCTCTCCACTATGTTCTGCAAAATGCCATCCAGAAATTGTTCATTATACTCAGAATGTCTTCCATCCATTTCCATATGACCATTCAGTATTCTTTTCCTACTTTTGCAATATCTCTCTGTAACATCAAATTTCTGCTCTTTACAGTCTGCATTTGAAATCTCAATGGTGGGGGTGCCTGGGTGGTTCAGTGGGTTAAGCATTGGACTCTTGATCTCAAATCAGATCTTGACCTCAGTGTCATGAGTTCAAGCCACATGAGTTCAAGCCACAAGCCAGCGTGGAGCCTACCTAAGAAAAAAACAAAAAAGAAACAAAGACTCAATGATGATGGGATAATATTCAGTTCTTTTTGTTGAGACTAGTATCTTATGGATAAAACCATAATTTTGGAAGAAAGGAAGAGTAATTTACTTAACACAGGAGTTGAATTCATAACCTTATTAGCATTTTTTTAACAAAATGAGACAACCAACCACTGAAAAAGAGCCCTTTGAAAATAATTTCACAATTCAGTTAAAGAACTTAAAAACTAAAATAATCTTATTATAGGTCAAAAGTTTATCTTTAGGAATGAAAATGGCCTTCTCTAATAAATACATTATCTTTGAAATTATTAAATTAGAAACTTGAATGATAAACACTCCAGTAAATTGTTTAGAACGTACAAGGTAAGATGCAAGTCAATGTGTCTTTTTGATTCTCTCAGTTTTGTACCTAAAAGACAAGGGATGAGTAGATCTAAAGAAAGGAATTTTCTATTGATATGAAAACTATGCTGAGCTAACCTCACTGTGAATCATACCGCAAGTGAAAATGAAATGTGTCTGTAAGAACGGGCATACTGAACTACACTCTGCATGCCCTTATTCCATGAGACGGTAATGGCTTTGTAGTGGGGTGCACTAATACAGTGTTATACCAGTAAGTCTGTGTCATACCAATAAATCTGCAAGAGAAAAGAAACAAAACAAAGCAGCCAGAGACAAAACACTCCATTTCAATGACTGTGATCAGATCAGAGAACAAAATTTATTTCAACTGCGTCTCTGTCTTTAATTTTCACAGGAGTAAGTACTACTGGAATATTCTTTTTTTTTTTTAAAGATTTTATTTATTTATTTGAGAGAGAGAGAAAGCATGAGGTGGGGAGGGTCAGAGGGAGAAGCAGACTCCTCGCTGAGCAAGGAGCCCGATGCGGGACTCGATCCAGGGACTCCAGGATCATGACCTGAGCCGAAGGCAGTCGCTTAACCAACTGAGCCACCCAGGCGCCCACTACTGGAATATTCTTAAAGAAAGCCTTCTCACACTTCTGTCATCTGGGAAGAAAGGCTTTTGAAGCTTGTCAACCAGCCTGATTTATGACTGTCTTCAAATTTCTCTAGGGAGGAAAAGAGGTGGCCCTCAGAATTGCAGCTGTTAGTGCATGTCTTTGGGTCTGAGGGAGTCCAAGGGGTTATTTTCTAATAGATCCATCTTTGCTGTCTTCCTTTCATATTCTGACCTGAGTAGACTGTGAAATTATGCTAAATATGAACATATGCTGGGAAACAGTGCTAAGTACTTCAGTAAACTGTGAAACATATGGGAGATTCGAAATCAGTATGTAACTCTTTATAATGGACCAAGAAAGGTCTGACACATATCTCCAAGGCCACCATTTGAATTATGAACCACAAATGTTCCACACAGCATTTATGGCCTCAACTCTAGTGACAGAAATGCACCTTAGTCCCATTTTATAATTCCTAATACAAATTCAACTCTCAAAAGAAAAACTGACTGAAGAGTGAAATACGTATAGTAATCTTTAGAATATATATATTTTTTCTTTTCTTTTTATCTGACTGGAGTTAGTTAAAGCAAGCCTTAACACATAATTTATTTAACAACATAGCAGAACTGATTCCTACTGTTGAACTTGGAATGGCATATAAGAAATAATGAACAGGCAAATTCAATGATGTATTTCAGGATATAATTGGTAACCTTCATTCAAGTCTGACTTTATCACTTGCAGATGGAAAAACAAACAAAAATGGTAGTAAAATCAAAATAATGTTTATGGTTACTAATCCCAAAAATTCAATTCTTGTAAATAATAATGCGTCACTCCAAACAGAAAATATGTGTGATTTGAAATAATCTGTGTATGATTCACGCAGATATGATCAAGGTATAAATTGCAACACTTTAATGTATGTAAAGAAGTTTGCTTCAAATTAGAAGCAATTTTTAAACAATAAGCTTAAAATGACTGTATTCTTTCTGAAACAAGGATTTTGTCTTTCCAGCTGTGGAAAGGTGCATGTTCTTGGTTGTTTGTGAAGGGATATCACCTATAGACTGGCAGCACTGTTAGACTTTTCAGATTCCTATTAGTCTCCACTGGAGCTAGGCTGAAAGCTCACTTAGAACAAAGACCAACTCTGCCTTGCTCGGTGAAGCAACTCCCATCCTACCGCTGTGTCTAGTATGTTTCAGGTGCTCAAAAAGCTTGAATAGTTTTATCAAAAAAATTGAATGGATATAGAATTAATGTAAAGTCATCACACTCAGTCCCTGACCAGGGCTTTTTTGTAAAGCAGTGGATCTCAAAATGATTCACTAAACCTGCAGCACAGGCACCAATTGGGAACTTGTTAGAAATGCAAATTCTCATACTCCATGCCAGAACTTCTAAATCAGAAACTATTGGAGTGGGCCCAGCAATGTGTTTAAGACATCCTCCAGGTGATTCTAATGCACACCAAAAATTGAGAATCAATGTGAAGAATGTGAAGAATTCCCAAATACACTGTACACAGTGACATCAAAGCTTTTTAGGATTATGAGAGTTCTCAGCAGTCTATTATAGGAAGACAACTCCTATGGACAGATTGTGAATAATTTTAATTTCTCTAGATTTTTCCACTTCTCAAGAATTTCTTCATTTAACTATAGCAACTATTCTCTATTCATGCGTAGTAAATTGTGTGTTTTATGTAGGAAGGCTAAGTTTGAGTTACTGGTACAGATCCTGAGACAAGAACTTGGGAGCGGATGATTTATTAGGGAGTTGGTCCCAAAATGCACAAGCGAGGGAGTGGTAAACATGAGAGAGAGAGTAGAGAAAAGCCAATCAAGAACGCGTTACCAGGAATGGATTACAAATGTGGGCAAATGGGGCTCAATCCTGTGGGGAACCTTCTGAGAAACTCTGGTTTGGAATATACCTCAGAGTCACTCCCCACTGGAGGGTGGGGAGACAGGAACATTTATCCACTTCTTCCCATCTCTGTTGGTTGAGAGTTGACCTCCAGAGATGCTAACATACCCTCACTTCTAGGTTATGTTTGTGTGTGGCTGGAAAAATGTCCTCAGGCAGAGAAGAAAAGAGATAGAAGCTCTGGAGGTGGCATAAGTCAATATGCTGGAAACTCTTTTCCCCTTCAGTTGCAGGGCAGTTCACTTCACTTGGGCAGGGGGATGGGGGCAAAGTAACCTTCTAACATCTACAGTTACATTATGGGGCAAAGTAACCTTCTAACATCTACAGTTACATTATGGGGCAAAGTAACCTTATAACACAATAGTTTACATCCAGTTCACAATACTTATTTAATGTCTATTATGAGTCAGGACCAGAGTTAGTTGTTGGGAATATAAAATAGATAAAACACCATCCTTACCTCAAGAAGCTTTTAGTATGGTAGAGAATGCAATCAAATAAAAAAAATTAAAATGTAATTAAACATGTTCAGTGATGGTGGTTCATATCCACATCTACAAGACAAGTTTATTGTAGGAGGGGTGTAGTGATCATCGAAGACCTCTTAGAAAGGATGAGGATAATTATGCCTAAAAGATACCTAGAGGCCAGACAAATAAAGAGGAGTGGGGGAGTTGGAGACAGAAGCCAGAATGATCACTATGTAAATGGAAGAAGTAAAAAAGGAGAAAGCAATCGTAGGTGATATTTGACAAGATTGTCTGTAAAAGTCATTTGAGAGGTTATGTGTTAGGTGGAAGGAAATCTGTTGTCTCATAGGTGGTATAAGTGGAGAGATGTGGAAAGCACAGAGTATGTAAATAACTGTTGTTGCAGATTCCCTAAGAAGAAAGAGAGAAAGGGACCCAGAGCTCCACTGAAATGATTAGTCTCCTTTGGAGGAAACCCTTCCTGTTTTACTGTCAAAAGAGGGGAGGAGTGAAGTTAAGACAGTGTTTATTCATTTGTAAAATGGTAAAAATAATAGCAACTACCTTCAAAGGGTTGAGATAAGACCAAAATGATGAAAGGCATAAAATGTTTACCACTGTTTCTCGTAGGTAATACACACCCCCAAAATGTTAGCTGTTATTATTCAGATTTTTTTTTTTTTGCTTTGTTTCTGATTTTGGAGGGGCAGGAACTTGAGGGCTTGAAACCATTTCTACCTGTTGATCTTTATTCATTATTTGTTTAAATGGGAGAAAAGTTACTTGTGAAGTTATTAGGGAAATGGGCTAGTTGAGCTGACTGAAGGTTGAATTCTTCACTGCCATGGGGAATTGGGAGGAGCAAAACTGATTATGTATACAGGTAGAAGAATCAATTGCTAGTTAGAATAAAGTGTCCAGTAGGGGTTGGAAGCCATGAATTTGCAGTGATGCTAAATCACCCATTTGTGTGATCCATTTCTAGGAAAGGTGGAACTATGTAAATGGCATTCAGAGTAACTAGTAATTTTGTAGAAGTTGTGCAATTATAAATACTGAAAGGCAGATAAGCATCCATGTAAACAAAATTTTTTTTAAAAAATTAAAAAGATGTATGGAGAGTTTTAAGATCAATGAAAATTCTAAACTGTGTCAGATGATTTTTGAATATTCTTGCATTCTGTGATCATAGCATCAGTTCCTTTGTCGAACTCTGTAATTCTGTTCTACAAATGACATTTTGTTTGAGCAGTTAACAGTTGGTGCCTCAGTTTCAACTGACATTTTGTTACTAAACACAGTTCTAACACCATAAGGTGATTTGTCAGTGGTAAGAAAAAGATGGTTTATATTTCACCATAGTGAGATAGCACAGACGGGAGAGTCAATTGCTTGAAATTCTGGAAAGTGTCCATGCTGTCAAGTCCAACACCATTGAAAACATTTTTTATAGTAAGCCACAAGGTATACTTTTTATGAAAGGAACTATGAAAGAAATTTAGAAACCCCAGAAAGCTTGACGGTCTTGTTTTGATTCTATAAAATGTTCAAGGATCATACCTCCAGTGAGCTTAAATATCCTGAGAATGACCAAAGCAAGTTGTTCAGGAATGTGGCCATGGAAGTTCACATTTTGCATTTCTTTATTTTTCTTTTGGGTACTTTGTGTATCAAAACTAATAAGACCTTTTGAATACATTTTTCCCCCTGCAAAGTCTTTTGAGTCTGGAATCATCAGCATTATACACCACTCTTGATATTCTGGAAAGCAGAGTTCCTGTGAAATAGGAGAAGAGCCCAAAGATAAGAGAAATATTGAACTAGGAATGTCTTTTAATGAGTAATGATCAGCATCCATATTGGCTTCATCAGTGATGGGCTGTTGATAACCCAGAATACAGCCAAGTTACACAAAGAAGAGTAGTAAACTAATTAACTAACTGCAGAAATTAGATGCCTTATTGCCTTATTGCCACAATAAGATTCATTGTACATTTTCTCTTCTAGAAGCTTTTGACTCTTCATCCTGTAGGGTTAATCAAAAGTTCTGTTATGAAGAGAGAGCAGGAACAGATAACTGTTTCTCTGATTAAGCAATAACGGTATATATATATATAACCTTACATATAATGTTGATCAGTTAATCAGTATAGCAAGTTACATTCTAAAAAGAAGATAGGAATTAAGACTCACTAAAAGAAAAACTAATTTTCTTATACCACTTCAAGGCAAAGGTCATGGAGTAGAATGGTGGGTAAAATTGCCCACATTTCTCAACTTTTTCTATAGTTTTACTTTTTCAAAGGTGCACAGTAGATAAAAATAAGTTATACAGTGGAGTTTAAATACATAAAACAACAGTGTGTATCATACAATGTTATACAGTATTCAGTTTAACTGTGATTATTTTAATTCTGAAAAAAGCATAATAGTTTCTGAAACTTGGATGAAGAAGGCTATGAAAACATTATGTAAGAAAGTTGTTTACTAGTTATTGATTCTGGCTTCCACACGCAGCTTAATGATTTGGGTGAGTTGCTTCAGTTTCTTGTCATGTAAGGTGGACATGAACGTGGTGCTTACGTCGTCAGGATATAGTGAACATTAAATAAGTTACTGTATACGTAAAAGCACTTAGTGCCTGGCACATAATAAGCACTCAATAAATATTAGCTTTTATTATTATAGATATACTGTAAATAGCATTCAATAAACATTTACTGAATTGAATAAATGTACTCCGTCATTTATGAGTAGTCTCAAAAGTACTGCAGTAACCTGAGTGAAGGCAAACCAAGTTAACAAAGGAAAGAGGTTAGCATTTTTGAGTACTGACAATGTTCCGGGTGCTTTAGAGACAGTCATCTATTAAGCCTCACTACCTGTGAAAAAAGCATTATTCCTATAATCAGGAAAGTAAGACTCAAAGTAAGTAAGATATCCAAATATCAGTAAGAAGATCTGGCACTTGAACTCAAGCCCAGTTATTCAAATTTTATGTTTTTTTCTAATACCACATAACCCCCAAATTCTGAGGTTTTTGACTTTGGAAATTTTGAACATGATAATTCTATACTTCATTACCCCATAAATAATCAAGATCTCTTTATTCGAGAAAATGTGAATTGAGTCATTTTCTCGCTATTTATTTATTTTTTTTAAATTAAATCCCATCCAGTGACTTCCTACCAATACAAGTTTATCAAATGGCTTAGTCCTAGGTGAGGTAGGGATATCCACAGATGCATAAACATGAGTTAGGGCTGTAGAGTTGTCTTTTTTTCCACAAACAACGTTTAGTGAAAATCTTCCTTGTGCCTAGCAACAAATTTTACTGAAATCCTATTATATATCACTGATTTTTCTAAGGGAATAGGCCAGTGATCAAAATGAATTTCTTAGCATTGTGAAGTTTATATCCTTAGTGCACAGAGTCAGTAAATTGTGTGTGTGTGTGTGTGTGTGTGTGTGTGTGTTTGCCTCATGTGGGATAATGCATGGGGGGAGCAGGGGTGGGTGATTACAGAAGTCATGCCTGATGAAGTGGGTATTTCTGCCGAGTCCCACATGAAATGCCCAGGGCTGTGTGGCTATGCGCATCTCTCCCCTGGTGAAGAGCGATTCAGGAAGCAAAGCAAGGGTGAAAGCAGGACTGTCCTGGAGGACCAGCAAGAAAGCCATTCGGGCTAAAGAAGAGGGAGTAAGGGGAATATGAAACACAACACAGCTCTCTCAATCAGTTACATAACAAAACACGATTTAATTAAGTTTGGATACAGGTTTGTTCAGAGGGCTAGATGAGTGCAAGCTTGGGGACAGTACTTCCTGGGGTTAGGGAGGTAAGGGTTGGAAAAGGATTTGATATTTATTTCAGTCTGAGTTTTGAGAAACACTTTGTCAAGGAGAGAAGAAGATAGAGAGGAGATCAAAAAGAACCAAGGAGGAAAAAAAAAAGAACAAAGCAAGGCATGGAAGTTCACAGTGGTAAAAAGCCTGTATGTTGCATTTTGATGTGATCAATAGACTTCTCTATAAGAAGCTTTTTGCCCCTTTATTTGCTTCAAGATAACAAGAAAGGCTTATTTCATAAATCCCAGCAATTAGGGGGCCAATGTGCTCCCAAATCATCATTTTAAATCGAGATCAAAATCCAAGTACGAACTTGTATTTATTTTGTTTGTACTTGGGAATTAATTTGCTCTGTCAAGGATCATTTAGCTATTAAAAAACAAGCAAAATTTTAAAAATATTTTAATGTAATTCCCTTGTTGTGCCAAACGTTAACATATTAGAATGTAGTGAAAGAGGCATGGCAAAGGACTAATAGTCTCTCAACAACCACTACTTCTCCTAACTGTCTTGGGATAAGTACTCTTTAATCACCACAGCAGAACATCTAAACGAAGCCCAATGCAAGCAAAAATTCAGAAAGAATTAAAACAGTTATACAGTGGTCCCCTGCACTAGAAATAATTGTCAAATCCTTATTTATATCCTCATCGGTTCAAAGTATTGAAATTGTGAATTTACTTTTAATCATTGTTCAATCTCAGGTCAGTAATTTAGGACACAGGAAGGTGGGTCTATGTCATAGGATTAATGCAGATTCTCGTGTGTGTGTGTGTGTGTTCTTGTGTGTGTGTGTGTTCTTGTGTGTGTGTGTGTGTGTGTGTGTGTTAGTTCCCATCTTTCCACATTAAGAAGCATAGCAGGTAGCATACTTTTGGCCAAATCTCAGCGGTGGCATATTTCCATCTCCCAGGGGTATGGGAAGACCCAACTGCACAGCAGTAACAATAATTCTAGCATATCCGTTTATGAAATAACTTTGGCAGTAATGGCAAGAGGATTTGGATGAAAGTGTATTTGTGGTCTTCCAGCTGGAAGATCAGAGCAGAGATTCTAAAGCAAAAGGCACAGAGTGGGATGGCAGATAGTAGCTGTTTGGATAAGAACAGAAGAGAGTTGAGGACCCATGCTGAGCTCAAGGGGAAATGCAAACAAGGCAGTCATTTCAGAATACCCCTGTTGCCCAGTGTGAGCTCGAGGGCTTACCGATGCCATCTGCTGGATATATTTGGGATTTAAAAATGGAATCTACACAATACTCCAGTGTCTCCCTGTACTGTACTGTGGTTTTGGCGGTTCTAGTGAAAAGAAAAATGAAAAACAACCCATCTTAAAAAAAAAAAAAAGAAGGAATGGAAATGAATTCCAGGTTGACTGTACCTTAAGGAGACTGGGGTTTTGTATTTTCACTTCATGTTTTGAAGCATTAGAGTATTTAATTGAATTTCTTTTAGCAGAAATTTGTGGTAGTGCAGTTTCGTCATATATGATACTCAGGACACTGGATGTCGGGTTTGGACTGTAAATCCATTGATCTCCTAAGAAGCTACTATATGCTATAAACTTTATACACAATACATTCCCTTTTTATACTTTATTGGAGGAGAGTATAATGGTTTGTTTAGGTTTAGTTTCTTTTTTTTAATTAGAAAGGGGAAAAATGGTTAAGAGGAGAAAAGAACAAGTATCACTATTTGGCCAAAACTATTACATATGCATTTGAATTATACATAAAATATGGTATTTCAATTTTGTTCCTGTATTTCTAATTGTTTCATGGAAAATGTCCTCTGTTAGTCACATAATCTCTCTGTAGGATTATTTTAAGAACATGACTTTAAAATTAGAAAATTCCTTGTGGTGCTTCAATAAAACTTTAGAACTTTTAGGAATGTATGGCTAAATTGACATTGATTCTAGACTACATTTCCCCAAAAGTACTAATCCCATAGGATTTATAGTGGGGAAAATTGGTTTCCCCACAGTCAGATCAATTTGGAATATGCCAATTCCAAATATCTCCTGGAATTCCATGAAGCATATTAATTAAAATGGAAGAGTTGGTGTTTATTGAGAGTTTGTCATTGTTGCATTTGAGCTTCACAATGATTTTATTATGTAGGCACAAGTGTTAATCCTAGTTATAAATGAGGAAACTGAGGCTCATAGGATTGGTAATTTGCTCAAAGTCACACCGTAAGAGAACGGAGACATTGACTCATTTACTTTAGAGCTCACGCTCATAGGTCTGAAGTCATATGTCCCCAAATATTATTCATATTAATATGAATTTTATGTTAATTGATTTCAATATTGATATTAACCTGTTCAAAGCTTTGAGGAGTGATGCAGTAATGACATCTATTAATTTGGTTAACCTAGCATTTCTAAATCTACTTGCTATAGAATGCTTATGAATTTTTGTGGAAGTAGTGTCCCACAGAATATAGTTCTAGAAATACTGATATAAGCTATAGACTTGGTATACCTAGGAGCCAGGAGGGGAGTAGCTCTTTAATATTTCTCTGGCCACTTATTCCAGCATAACCGTTGGGGTCCTTCCCCAGGCATGTTTCCACCTGGTGATTTGGAATAGATAGGAGTAGGAAGTAAACACCTGAAATCCTTGCTGCTGCAGGTGCACGGAGCACTGGAACCCTTTGCATAAGCATGTAATATTTAGTACATCCTGCAAAGGGAACAAGTTTAATTTAGTTAAGCCACAAGGTTGAGTGAAAAACAGCATGTTGCTGTTATTGTTTAGTCAATTAAATTGTCCTCTGTGCTCGTAGGAACTGTTCCACATTTATTACCAGTGAGATACACGCTCTGGCAATTTCTTTGCTTCCGATTTTCTTATATTTAGCACATCTAAAGATTTGAGGACAAATGATGGAAGACATGGTGATGAATTGTCAGGCTTTTCTAAAGATTCAGAAGTTCTAAAGTTCCTGCCAGTGACAGATGGTCTGTCCTTACTCATCGCTTGTCTTCCTGACAGGGCTTGATTTTTTTCCCCCCTTTTCTGCTCAATTCCCTTAAAATAAGCTCAGCTTCTTGGGAGGCGGGGTAGTCTCATTTGTTATAACTATGTTACTTTGTATCAGTGTCGAAGCAAGTCTGTATGAACATGCACCATGCTCCTTTACACGATTAATATACACATGTCTAGTGATAAGAGAGAAGCATGGGTTAAGAAGGAGAGGAGGAGCAGATTATGAAGGAAAATCCATATTTCCTTTCTGTTATTTTGATAACCAAACATACAGGAGTCTCCATTGGATAGTTTTTTCCTGCTGACTTGCCCAAGCATAATGCTGACTTAATAGCTCTGGCATAATATCATCTTTTGAGGAGGGTTTCTTATCGTTATGGTAATAAAATTTTTATTAATTTTAGAATCTTCAATATTTCATAGCAGTCTAAAATTTCTTGAAATTTTGGACTAAAATATACAATTAATATTTACTAACTTGCTAGACATTTATAAGAATCCACAGAATGGGCGCCTGGGTGGCTCAGTGGTTAAGCGTCTGCCTTCGGCTCAGGTCATGATCCCGGAGTCCCGGGATCGAGTCCCGCATCAGGCTCCCTGCTGGGCAGGAAGCCTGCTTCTCCCTCTCCCACTCCCCCTGCTTGTGTTCCTGCTCTCTCTCTCTCTCTCTCTCTGTCAAATAAATAAATAAAAATCTTAAAAAAAAATAAAGTAAAAAAAATAAATAAAAAGAATCCACAGAATGAGAACACACAACTATAGCAATGATGTGCTCAGATATAAAATATGTTCCCAGTGAAAAAAAAGGAAAACAATCAATCAATTGCTTAATCCCTTCCATTGGCTTCAAATATGTTTACTGCTGAAGGAGGAGATGAGATACTTAGGTAAGGAAGATGGGGAAAGGAAACAATTTTCCCTCTTTGAATTCTAATGTAACTGTGGAAATAAATATAAAGGTTTAAAAAATTCTAGGATATCTTATAGTCACTTCTTAATCTTTTATCTAGAAGTAGTTCAGTCCTTCTAATTAACAATGCCACTAGTCCGATACAGCATTACTGAGACTGAGGTATATCAGGTGAAAAGGGATTAATATTACTAAAAAATAGAAAAATTATCAGATGATTTGATTTGGCTTTACAATATCTAGTTGGCTTTTGTTATCCACACAAATCGCTACGAATTTCTTTTCATTTAAATATGTCTCTCCTTAGAATGTTCATTATATGTTAGCTCAATGTGATAATGTGTGGAAAGCATAAACCACATTATCACTCCTTTCCATCTTTTTTTTAAAAATCTGAGGTAATTTTACTATTCTGAAGGAGATACATATATATATGTATACAAACACACATACTATATACCAGTATAGGTATAGTAGTATATTTTATTTTATCTGTACAATATACCTATTCTAGTCATTTAAGTGAAAGAACTCAAAGCTTACCAGATTTCCAAAGTCTAGGCTATTGAACTGCCTGTCATCTTTTTTTGCCCCTTACTAAATGCTCCTTCCATTTATAGTTGTCAGTTCCCTTTTTAACTGGTGGCTTTTTCACATCACTTACTTTTGGTAACATTCAATTATTAAAAAATCAGAGAACTCATGCCAGATCATTGTTGATGCATAAAGATGTTAACATAAACCTAAGGAAAGTATATTCCTCCTCAGTTGATGAATGGAAGCATTAACATTTTGTGTACAACATAGCAATAAAAAAGTTTCAAAGTTTCTTTATAACAGGGTGCTGCCTTAATACATGGATTTGAGTTGTGTATACATATTTTGGTATGTAATTAAAGGACAGACATATCTACCTTTTCCTTCTTAAGTACCTTTCTGGTATAATTTGTCTTCTTTCCCCAAAGAATACTGGGCTCATGAAAGAAGTCCTGAATATTCAACATTTGTGAGAAGGCCAACAAATATTGCATGGTTTTGAAATCATGCCTTTATAAAATCACAGGATTTAAAATTACTCTAATGAGCTGTTTATTAAAATTTATTAAAGTTAGAAAAAGGTACATAGCTAAGATTAATAAAAACGCATTACATTAGATTACAATAGGCTAAATTACTCTAACAAGTAGACCCAAAATGTAATGTGTCAAGAGGTTTATTTCTGGGTTAGTACAATACCACATCAGGTAGTAGGAGAGGAATAGGGTCTGTTCCAAGAACTCAAGCTATTGTAGTAAATGATTTATTCCCTTATCTGCAGTAATATGCTAATAATCTTTTTCCTTGTTTCAAATTTATACTATGAAATGTGTTGATACTCATGAGTGAAATTAAAGACAGGAGTGAAGAAGATAATCTCCCTGCTGACCCTAAGCAAGGGAGGGTGGTAGAGTTATTAGAATCATGGCCTGAGGTGAGATATATGCCTTTCTCCTCTACTGAAACACAAGACTGAAACTGTACTTCTATACTGTTTCATGCTTTTGCCTGAAAGTTTATTTCAGGTCAGAGTGTGAAAGATAAATAAGACTAATGGTCTAGACAAATTATCAGTAAGTTACCGTTGTAACCTTTACCTTCTACCTCTTTCATAAGTGCTGTTGTACAAGAAAACTTTTCACTTAAAAAGGTCCATGGGTTAATGAAGAGTTCTTAGAGCCTGAATGTTGCTTAATCTGTCCAAATGGTACAGATTATCAAAATGAAGACAATTTAAGCTAAACTGAGTCATCTCCTCACTCTATGGCTGATATTGCTTCAGTAGTTCTTTCAATCTATATTTTGGCTTTCGTTTCTCTTTGTATTCTTGCTGTTTCCGTATTTTGGTCATGCTTTTTTTAGTCATGGGCTTTTATAAAAAACATATTTCTCTCTATTTTATCTGGAGAACTACTTTCCTTATATCAGAATCTCTGGTTTGTATTTCTTTAAATTCTTATGGAGTTCCTGCCTATTTTCCAGTACTTTTTATTGCTAATAAATTAGTGATGATTTGTCTAAGATAATTGAAGAAATATAATCATAAAATTAGAAATAAGTGCTGTCATTAATGTTATAAAGTGATTTCTAAAACTGAAAACTGCCAGAGTCATGTTTTCTACATTGTTTCACATATAAATTGAAAATATATTTATTTCAAAAAATGATAATAATGATATAACTTAAAAATAAATAACATTTCTTCACTTCTATGATAATGTGTTATCTATACACTTCAGTAAATTCATAGGGACCGATGTGATACCTATTGATAGTACAAAATTTATACCAAAATTAAAAAACAAAGATTCTGAAAGTAACTATATCCTTTCAGAAAACACTGAATCATACAAGAAATATATTTCCAATTGTATTTCTCATGATTCAGTGCATCTTTCAACAGTCATTTATCAGTTGGAGGAAGAATAACCAGCAAAACACAATCACCATATTATAACAACTCCTTAATAGTTATTAGAAAGCATCATCACTTAAAACCCAATCTTTGGGCATTATCGCTGAAAATATGAGAATAATCTTTTACAAAACAGTCTCACCTAATATATGACTGTATGCCCCATGGTGTGAGTCATAAGAACATACCTTAAAATATGTGTAAGATTGGATAGAATGGAAAGTGATACAGAAGCTACATTTACTACACACACACACACACACACACACACATTCCACACACACACGTATGTGTGCCCCAGCTTACTTTTTTAGCCCAAGAGGGATATGTTCATTTGGAATCAATTTATTCAAAGTTAGTCAGTCAAGATTGCCCCCTATATTGTTTGCTTTTCCTTTTGCATAAATTGTTTGTGTTTATGTAATTAGCAAGCTAAAAGCTACTGAAGTTACTCACCCATAACTTAATGCTAATATAATGTTTATTGCTTTTAGTTTTTACATTCAAATGATTTTACAGTTGAATCTCCTTGGAGAACACAGCACAAAGCGTTTCAGAACACTGAGCAGTTTACTCTGAGAAAATAGCAAGCGTATGCACAGAGAAATAGCAGAAGATAAGAATGCTAAGTTAGAGCCAGATTGTGGAGGGATATGTACTTAGATAATAGAAAGCCATCAAAGTTTATTTGGAATAGGAAATGTGATTTGAACTACACTCCCAGTTAAATCGCTATGTGGTATTATTTTTTTAGTTGAAACCTGTTTTTCTAGGCTTGTGATGAATTTTATTTTCAAACTTAATTAGCAAGTCTACAGTGCATCTACACGTCGAACACAAATGCTTCTATGATGTTCAGCTAACAGTTTTCCATCTTTTATTTAATAACAAAGATCTTTCTAATGTGATATGAGGTTTTTTTGCCATTTGCAAGTATATTCATTTGGTTTGGTTTGGTTTTCACTATTAATGCTGACTGATAGCTGGTTTGTTTTCTGTTCTAGGTTGTGGAGACTAATTTGGTTGCTTTTGACTGTCACTGGATCATTATAAATGAGGTAACACCAACTAAACCTTATTGTCAACTCTGGGTCCTGTTTTCATATAGTTAGTCACAGCATTTCCTATGGCCTTGGAATCCTAAGAGGAAATAGAACACAAAGTAAAGTTTTAGCTTCCTGACTGGATGCTAACTAAAAATGGAATAAGGAGTTTTAAAAAGTTATAAATGGCTTTGTATGAATAAAATAAATGGAGACCGTCTTCCCACTGAGTATCTTTTAGTCTTTTCCGTTGGCATACACTGACTGCTTCGGGAAATCATCTTTATACAAAGTACAGTTCTTCTTTGTAAGCAAAGTGAATTCCTCCCAGTGGAGTCCTTGTGTTCCATTTATATTTTAATGTTGTTTCTAGAACTTTTATATCCACCCTCCTTACATGAGGATTAAATAGTTCAGCATATGAATATGAATAAAGAAGAATAGATATTTTTTCTTTTCATGATGAAATACAATTATTTTAAAATCCATCAAGTTGTCAAATGCTTTATGAAAGTTTATTGATTTTTGTAAAGACAATACATAAGATTAAAAATATATTACAACATGAGAACTCTGTGAGAGAGATCGTTCCATTGGCACCTGCCAGTCGGAATTGGAAAGGACAATGAGCAGATCAGTCATGGACAAATAATGAGATCACATGAATTTGTCCTCAACAAGACCTAGCATTCTTATCATATCTATTACTTAGGAATAAAAAGAATGTATTATTTATCTGTTAGCTGTGTTACTATGGATATATAATGTAATCACCCTGTGTCATTTGTATAGTAAGTATAATATTTACTTTATAAGCTCGTTATAAAAATTAAATGAGATATTACCTAATACTCTTAACATATGCTGACAAATGACACTCAATAAATGGTACTACAATAATGATTATATTACACTAAAGTTCACAGATCAGTTTCTTACATGTTAATGTGTTGAATAGTAAACATTATTCTATGAAGCATTGAGGGAATGACGTTCATAGAAGGTAAATGATTTTACACAGAAAAATAAAAATGATTCAAAGTTTCAAGTTGTGTCTTCTACACATTGGTAGAATTTTAGCATCATTCTTTTTTTTAGCAATAATTAACATATTATGTCATATTAGTTTTAGGTGTGTAACACAAAGATTATGTGTGTATATATATATATACACATAAAAGTGTATATATACACTTAAAAGTGATCACCACAATTAGGTACCATACGTAGCCATACAAAGTTACAGTCTTTTTTTCTTGTGAAGAGAACTTTTAAGATACACTCTCTTAGCAGCTTTCAAATATGCAATAGGGTATTACTGACTACAGTCACCATGCTGTACATTACATCCCCATGATTTATTTTATAACTATAAGTTTGTATTTCTTAATCCCTTTCACCCATTTCCCCCAACCTAATCCTCCTCCCCTCTGGCACCCACCAATATATTCTCTGCATCTATTAGTTTTGCTTGGTTTTGTTTGTTTATTTCTTTTGTTTTTAAGATTCCACATGTAAGTGAAATCGTAACGCATTTGTCTTTCTCTGTCCAACTTATTTCGCTTAGTGTAATACCCTTATGGTTTATTCATGTTGTTGTGAATGGCAAGATTTCATTCCCTTTTAAAGCTGAGTAGTATTCCATTCTGTGTGTATGTGTGCGTGTGTGTGTGTGTGTCCATTTATTAACTGATGGAAACTTAGGTTGCGTCTATATTTTGGCTACTGTACATAATGCTGCAACAAAATGGGGGTTCTTAGACCTTTTTGAATCAGTGTTCTTATTTTCTTTGAATAAATACCCAAAAATGGAATTGCTGGATCATATGTATTTTTTTTTTTAATTTTTTGAGGAGACACCATACGGTTTTCCATAGAGGCTGTACCAATATGCATTCCTACCAGCACTGCACAAAGTTTCCCTTTTCTCCACATCCTCCCCAACACTTATTATTTCTTATCTTTTTGGTAATATCCATTCTACCAGGTGTGAGGTGATCTCTCATTGTGATTTTGATTTGCATTTCACTGATTATTAGTGATATTGAGCATCTTTTTGTGTGCTTGTTGGCCATCTGTATGTCTGCTGTGGGAAAATGTTTGTTCAGATCCTCTGCCCATTTTTAGATTGGTTTTTTGCTATTGAGATGTATGAGTTCTTTATATATTTTGTTTTTGTCTTTGTTTTTTTTTAAGATTCATTTATTTACTTTAAAGAGAGAGAAGGAGCTGAGTGGGGAGAGGGGCAGTGGGAGAGAATCTTCAAGCAGACTCCTCACTGAGTGCAGAGACTGACATAGGGCTCCATCTCATGACCCATGAGATCACGACCTGAGCTGAAAGCAAGAGGCTGAAACTTAACTGACTGAGCCACCCAGGCACCCCTCTTTACATATTTTAGATATTAACCCCTTATCAGATATGTGATTTGCAAATACCTCCTCCTATTCAAAAGGTTACTTTTTCATTTTGTTGATGGTTTCCATCACTGTACAGAAGTTTTGTTTGTTTTGTTTTTAGTTTGCGGTAGCCCTAACTTGTTTATTTTTTGCTTTTGTTGCCCTAGCTTTTGGAGTCAAATCCAAAAAGTCGTGACCAAGACTTATGTCTAAAAGCTTTCCACCTTCTTTTTTTATAGGAGCATTATGGTTTCATGTCTTACATTCAAATCTTTAATCCATTTGAAGTTAATTCTTGTGCATAGTCTAAGATTCTAATTTCATTCTTTTGTGTAGCTGTCCGGTTTTCCCAACAGCATCTATTCTGGACTGCCTTTCCTATTGTATATTCTTGGCTCTTTTATTCTAAATTAATTGACTGAACATAAATACATGGGTTTCTTTCTGGGCTATATGTTGTGTTCCATTGATCTATGTGCCTGTGTTTATGTCAGTACCATACTATTTTGATTACTACAGCTTTGTAATATAGTTTGAAATCAGAGAGTATGATGCCTCCAGGTTTGTTCTTCTTTCTCAAGGTTGCTTTGGCTATTCAGGATCCTTTGTGTTTCCATACAAATTTTAGGATTGTTTGTTTCATTTATGTGAAAATGCCATTGGAATTTTGATAGGGATTACAAGGGTTCTGTAGATTGCCTTGGGTAATATGGACATTTTAACAATATTAATTCTTCCAATCCATCAACATGAAATATATTTTCATTTAGTTGTCCATGTCTTAGAGTTTGCAGTATAAAACTCTTTCACTTCCTTGGTTAAATTTGTTTCTCGATATTTCATTCTTTTTAAACAGTTGTGAGTGGGGTCGTTTTCTTAATTTCTCCTTCTGTTTTTGCAGCAACCCATAGATTTTGGTGTGTTACAGTTCCATTTTCATTTGCTCATTCCCTTACATGTCACAAGTTCTTTTTCCTCTTTTACGATTCTCTTCTTATCTTTAAGTTTTGAAATTTAACTATAAGGTATCTTGATGTGGCTGTTTTTGGGTTCCTCTTATTTGGAATTCTCTGGACCAACTGGACCTGGATGTCTGTTTCCTTCCCCAGGTTAGGGAAGTTTTCAGCCATTATTTCTTCAAATACATTTTTCCGTCCCTTTCTCACTCTGTTCTCCTTTTGGGACTTCCATGATGCAAATTTTGTTCTGTTTGATGTTGTTTTATAGGTTCCTTAAGCTATCTTTGGGTTTTGATTTGTTTTCTTTTTGCTGCTCTGACTGGTTGAGTTCTACTGCCTTGTCTTCAAGATAACTGATCCTTTCTTCTGCTTCATCTAGTCTGCTGCTGAACCTTTCTAGTGTATTCTTCGGTTGAATTATTGTATTCTTTAGCTCTATGACTTCTGTTGGTATTTTCTTATATTTTCTATCTCTCTTTGAAGTTCTCACTATTTTTATTCATCTTCTTCTGAGTTTGGTGAGCATCTTTATGACCATTATTTTGAACTCTTTATCAAGTAAATTAAATATCTCTGTTTCATTAAGGTTTTTTTCCTGAGGTTTTATGGTATTCTTTTGTTTGGAACATATTCCTTTGTTTCTTCATTTTGCTTGACTATGTTTGTTACTATGTATTGGGAAAAACAGCTTTCTCTCCCAGTCCTGAATGAGTGGCTTTGTGTAGAAGATGAACCTTCATTCAACCCTGACCTAGCTCTTGGTTGTCTCTGAAACCTCTGTGATTGCCTAAGAAACGTGATTTATTCTTGATCAGTCCCAATTGTTGAAATTGTGCCAATCCTGCCAGTGTTCCAAAGGGACGGATCCCAGTTAACACCTAGTTTCATGCTGATTGGAAGCTCAGGCGCCAATTTTTAAAGGATGCAAATATATATTGTAAACCCTGTTGGCCTCCAGACAAGTCCATGTAAAGGTGTTCCCTTGCTAACTTGTAAAAATTGGGGTTCCAGACAAGTGTATAAACTCCTTTCTTGAAGGTACTGGCAAGCCGTAGTGAGGCAAGGGAGAGCACAAAGATGGCAACCTCTGGCCTATGTAGCCTCTGGAGATGTGGCAGTCCTGAAGCCTGCCCCTCTGGCTGAAATTCCAGGACAAGTAAAATAGGTGTTCTTCCGAGGAAGATGTAGATGTTTCAGTCTGCTTTCTGTGCTATGGCCTGGGGATGGTAGCCTGCCAAGAACTATCTCTCTGATTATTTCAATCCCATGGGGCCCAGAAATGCAAGCCCCCCTGGACCCCTGAGCCAACTGCTCAAGGGGTGTCTTGTGTGTGGACTATGTGTGTTTGCTGGTTTGAACAGGGCCACGGGATAGTGTGAGGCTACGGCATGCCTGCTGGCTTTAGCGGGACCACAGGAGAGTACAGGGCTGGGGCACACCTACAAGCAAGGTAGAGTGACAGTGCAAAAATGATGCCCACCAGCACCTTCATCTCCAGAGAGAGGCCAACAGGTCCCTGCCCCTCTGGCAGATGCATTAAGATTAACAAATGAGGGGCGCCTGGGTGGCTCAGTTGGTTAAGCGACTGCCTGCGGCTCAGGTCATGATCCTGGAGTCCCGGGATCGAGTCCCGCATCGGGCTCCCTGCTTGGCGGGGAGTCTGCTTCTCCCTCTGACCCTCCTCCCTCTCATGCTCTCTGTATCTCATTCTCTCTGTCTCAAATAAATAAATAAAATCTTCAATAAAAAAAAATTAAAAAAAAAAAGATTAGCAAATGAATTTCTTTCATATATGCTCTGGGTGGGTTTCGAACTGCTGCTTTTGCACTGGGTCCTGAGGTGAATGAGTCTGTGTGTAAGCCCTTTAAAAATGGAACCTCAGGGGCGCCTGGGTGGCTCAGTTGGTTAAGTGACTGCCTTCGGCTCAGGTCATGATCCTGGAGTCCTGGGATAGAGTCCCATGTCAGGCTCCCTGCTCAGCAGGGAGTCTGCTTCTCCCTCTGACCCTCCCCTCTCTCATTCTCTCTCTGTCTCTCAAATAAATAAATAAATCTTTTAAAAAAAATGGAACCTCAGTTCCCTACATCTCTTTGGGTCTCCTAGATGTAAGCCCCATTGGTTTTCAAAGCCAGAAACTTTGAGAGCTTATCTCTCCACTGTAGGTCCTAAGGTTTGGGATGCCAAAGGTGGGGCATACACCGCTTGCTTCTCAGGGAGAAGCTGTATTTGTGAAATACCTCTCAACTGTGTGTCATCATGCTGGGGGTGGGCTTTTTGATAAGACCATGTCTCTGCCTCTCCTACCCATCTTGATGTGGCTCTTTATGTGCTCAGCTGATTTCCAGTACTTTTTCAGAAGAGATTATTCCATATGCAGCTGTTGATTCAGTGTGTCCAAGTGTGAAGGTGAATTCAGGATATTCCTATACAACCTATTTATTTATTTATTTATTTATTTAAACTTAGTTGATGTACAATATTGCATTAGTTTCAGGTGTGTGATATAGTGATTCAACAAGTATTATGCTCACCACAAGTTTAGCTCTCTTTTGTCATCATACAACACTAGTATAATATCATTGACTCTATTTCTTATGATGTGCCTTTTAATCCCTTGACTTATTCATTCCATAACTAGAAATCTGCATTTTCCTCTCCCCTTCACCTGTTTTGTCCATCTTCCCAACCCCCCATCATTCTGGCAACCATCAGTTTGTTCTCTATAGGTTTGATACTGCCTTTGTTTGTTTATTCATTTGGTGTTTGTTTTGTTTTTAGATTCCAAATATGAGTGAAATTATATGGTCTTTCTCAGTCCGACATATTTCACTTAGCATAATACCCTCTAGGTCCATCTATGTTGTTGCAGAGAGCACAATCCCATTCTTTTTTATGACTGCATACTATTCGTGTGTGTGTGTGTGTGTGTGTGTATCCATTTATCTATCAGTGGACACTTAGATTGATTCTGTATCTTGCCTATGCCACCATCTTGAACTTTCTCTGATGATTTTTTTCCAGTTCAGCGTAAAGACACAAAACATCTTGCAAGCTTGTTTTGGGCCTGCCCAACTTTAGGGCTACATGATTTGTTGCTGTATTTCTCATGTCAGGTTAAGATGTATTTTTCTGAGATCCCCACAGATGATAATATGTATGTGTGTGAGATCTGCTTTCCTTTTTTTATTATTATTATTTCTTATTAACATATAATGTATTTTTTGTTTCAGGGGTACAGATCTGCTTTCTAATAGAGTTTTGATACCTTCTAATTTTCTAATACCACTCAATTTTCTATCTACAATGACTAACATCAGGAGACAGAGAAGGGAAAGGGAAATCTTAGTAAATTTCAGGATAACTTTTCAAATTGGATGTTTTAATTTGTATTTTTCAGCATGGAATCTATGAGTCAAGTAAATTAAACAGTTTGCCAAATACTACACAACCATTAAGTGGTGATAAAGGGTTTAAAAACATTTTTTTTTCCAGTCTAAACTTTTTTTTGGATAATTCTCCTTAGAGATTTTTTTTTTAATTTCTGCTGCCTCAGTTTTAATCTTATGGAAATGATTTATACCATTAATTTTTGTCCTTAGGTTAATTATTTTCTAGATTACTATTCTTTGAAATAAAAAATCCTCTTAGTTTTTTTCATTTTTATCTTACACCCAACTTATGATGGGGAAGAGACCACACAGATTTCCTGGTAAAAAACAAGCTGGAGTCATTTTACTTGTTTGTATCAATAGAGCCAGCTAGGAAAAAAGTGATTTATTGCCTCCTTAGAGAAATGGATTAATTAAACGAATTAATACTTAGAATTATTAAATGAAAATGTCCATTCCCTTCTATTCTTTGATAATATTACATAGGAGACCCCTGGATTACTTTTTTTTTCCATATCCAATTTAACTTCTAACAACATGCCTGAATCTTAAAAGTGTGAACCCAGGTAGAGCTTCTGGAACACCAGCGGTCATCTATCTACTGCTTGTGTGTCTATTTGTGCTGTGGGAGAAATCACTCCTTCCTATCATACAGAGGAAGTCTGAGGAGACTAGAGTGTATTTCACTAGTGACGAATATTCAGGAAATAATAATAACACTTTCTATTTTAGTATAGATTTCATAAACATTAAGAATCTTTTTAAGCTTACAATTAAATTTCTTTCATAAAATATTAGAAGGAAAATGTTGTCTTTAAATGGATGTTCAATAATTTGGGCCACTATTTTGCAAATAAAACATTCACACAAACAAAGCGATCTAACCAGCAAATAACTCACTAACTGTTAGAAAGAAGTATAGAAGGGCGCCTGGGTGGCTCAGTTGGTTAAGCAACTGCCTTCAGCTCAGGTCATGATCCTGGAGTCCCGGGATCGAGTCCCGCATCGGGCTCCCTGCTCGGCAGGGAGTCTGCTCCTCCCTCTCATGCTCTCTGTCTCTCATTCTCTCTGTCTCAAATAAATAAATAAAATCTTTAAAAAAAAAAAAAAAAAAAAAGAAAGAAGTATAGAAGACCACAGTTCTTTTTTACCTTCTTCACACTTGGATTTTTACTGTAATAGTTATAACTATAACTTTGCCTTTACCATTCCTGAAACCCTTGTGTCCTTTTTACATGCAGCCCTTCTTACTAGTCTTTGAGCAGAGCTGTCATTTCTTTTGGGCAAGTCAGTACCACCTACCTTTGAAAAATCTGGTGTTCAGTCCACAGTTTATATTTGTTATTAGTTTTATCTAGACTAGGTTCAAACATGTTTTCTGTATTTTCATTCCTAAGAAAAATCATCATTATCCATATATCTGCAGCCAACATTCTTCTAAATGATTCCATTTGGTTACCTCATTTTCTCTGAAATATGCCTTCGGAAACTTGACTCTCACTACCTTTACTTCATTTATGAGTTGTTTATACAAATTTATAATAAATGAATCAAATTTATCCTAGTTTCCGTAAAAGAAGAAACATAGATTTCTCAAATTTGCTAGGAAGTTAACAAACTCTAAAAGTAGTAACAACAACAGCAAAAATCTACCCATATGCAAATGTCCATTTGACTGAACACGGAAAACATGAATCTGTCTGGTTTGGTTTGCATAGCTACTATTTTGTTGCTAATTTTAAAATGGGTTGCAAACATTTATTTAATCTATTGCACCAATAGTTTTTTAGAAAGGTACTATAAATCAAAGTTGGCATTGTGCATCATGATACAAATTGATGTACAAACTTGAAAACAATATATTTTTTTCATTTGCATTAAGTGTGCTGTAATAATGAGAGGCTGTGCTAGCTCATACGGCGTAATCAATCATATGTTAGTAGCTGGTAATGGTATTTATCTTCTCCCTGCAATCAGTGAATCCAGCTCAGAACAGCCTTTCCATGTAAGTATTGTCATCCCCCCTTAGGGTTGTGAAGCAGATGGCCTAGCACTTTATTTAAGTTTTACAAAAGTTAGAAATTCGGATAGAAAAATATGCACTGTTTAGAGATGCAAGAAGCATCATGCTATAAGCACCCTCTATTCTCTGGTAATACTGAACCTGACCTTTGGTGCCCTGACTTCTTGTTTAAATAGTTTAAGTTAATCTCTGCAATTGAGTATTGCAGTTAAGGAGAAGTTGTTTAGATTAAAAAAGCCTATATATGTAAAGGATGTTGTTCATTTTTCCTAGTTTAGTGATTAATTACACTGCTCACTACTAGTCTCTCAAGCAGAAAGTTGCCATTCTGTTGCACTTCCTGCTGGTATATAGCCTACAGTTGGTTTTGTTCCATATTTCAACATCATGTTTGTGTAATTATTTCACATTAATGTTAAATTTTGTGGAAGAATCAAAGGAGCATCATTGCTAAAGCATGAAGAATACAAACATTAGCAAAAACAACAACAAAAAGCATAATCTTTTCAAACTATGCCACATAGTACACTGCTTAATGGCATTACTAAAATCTGGTTTATTTGATAGTGCTGAAGTTATGAAAGCATCCCAGTTTCTACACTTAAAATTTCAGGTATCTATCTTTAGAAGATAGTTTGGTGAAGTCCTGCCATTCATTCATTTATTCATTCATTTTTAAATTTATCAACATTTAGTGAATACCTACTATGAGATAGAAACTTTGTTAGATGCTAAATGATTTTAAAAAAGGAAAAAAAAAGGAAAAAGAAAGGAGGATCTCTTCTTTAAAAGAGTTTATGCAGTATAGATTGGCATCTGATCTAATGGATTTTGAGAGTCTTTCCTTTCCTGGAATTCATTAATTTAAACCTAAGCTGATACACTACAAAAATTTGGGAGCGATTCAGTTCTCCTAAAAGATTTGTTCTGTGAAGTGGCTGTTTCTTGATGGAGTTGTATCCCTGCTAGGTATTTTAGCTTTCCTCTTCCTTCTCTCTTACACATTTCAGGGTTCACCTACGAAACTATTACAACAAAGTGAATAGAAATATTTTCTTGACTATTTTGACTTGATTATTAGTAATTTATTATTATTATTATTAAGTTATTTTTTGAAAAAAAAAAAAGACTGTATGCCTTACTCCTAAGGAGGTACAGCAAAAAGTTTGATACAATAAAACATATTTTTTAAATCTTTATTGCATTATTAATTCTTATATCAGAAATATACTCATTCATATAAAGACTGCAGAAAGGGCAAACAATTTGTTATTTAGCCTTTTTAAATTCTTTAAAACTCAGAAAATTTCTGTATATCTTTATAGAGATTAGCATAATTTGGTGGTACTGGAGGCTTGGAAGAGTGAGTGTTTGAACTGGTTCTATATATGGTTATTTTTTAAAATCTGATGGTTTGCACATTTTTTAAAGTTCGGAGTCTTAGAACAATGTAGATTCTAATAGATTATATAATAGTTTCATATTTTATTATAGAAGTTTACTTATGGATTTTTTTCATTTAAAAGGGTATCTTAATAGATTAAGTATTCATTTGACTTTCAGTGTTTACATAACATTGCTTCTGTCACTCTTGAAATGCACATTTTGAAATGGCAGAAGTAAAGTTCTGTAAATATAAAATAGCTGCCTAATCAAGTTTTCATATCACTATCAAACTATTTTTGAGATCAGGTGTCAAAACTAAAACTTCAAGTGAATTTTTTGAGACAGACTGTCTGTTAACTTCATTCAGAATGGCAGATTCTTTCCTCTCAGAAAATTACTTCCTTTTCCCTTCCCCAAATAATAATAGACAAAATATATTCAATTTAAACTGACATTTCCTCAGATATAGTTTAGTCACTTAGACACCTGAGAACTTCAGCTTTCAAAACCTGTAAAAGGTTTTTGTGGGCTTCAAAATAGTCCACTTAAAGACTTTGGCTCATGATAGATTACTTTATTATTCCTTATAGAATCATCAGGGTGTTAAATACTAGAAAAATATATCTTTATAGTTTTAATTTCTATCATTCGTGAATATTAATCTAAATATTTCCCATGAGGAAATGTGGATTTCTTGTATAATTACTTTAGAGAGTGTTTCTTTTGATGACATTTATAAATTCATACCATGAGTAAAGAATATTTTGAATGAAGACCTTGGAATTTCTCTGGTTCTTTATTTATAAAGTAAGAATCACAGTATCTGAATCAGAATGCAGTTTTTAGTAGAAAATGAGACAATAGGTGAAGTGCTTAATATTTTATCAAATATATAGTAGAGAGTTAATGTAAGTTTTTGTGCTAACATGCTGATTTGTAGTTCATCAAGGCTGGGGCAGGTAGTAATGGTACTCTTTGACAAAATGTTGCTATATCAGTATTACTAAAGAAAAAAAGACCACATGTATAACAAAAATTAGTTAACGTTATGGAAAAAGTGGTAGAATCTCTCACTGCCTTTTAAATAAAAATTCCTGGCTGCACAACATGGAATTAAAAAAAAAAAGTAAAGACACTAAAAGGCAATATTAATTACTTTTAAAAGATTTCTCGTTAAATTTCAGGCTTAAAATGGAGTTGAGGAGACATTGTTTAATTCTGCTTTGTGAGTAGATAAAAGAGAATTAAAAAGTGACCTGCTTTTTGCCAGATAGTGTTTCTGATGGCTAGTGAAAGGACGTAGACTAAAGGAAAAAGATGGCATTTTAAATGAGAAAAATCATTTTTTATGGTACATTAAGGATTAATTGACCAGAAATCCAGGATATTATACTGGATACAGCTGATGGCAGGTATTGTTTTATTTTCAGAAAATCTCAATTCTGTAAAGATAAAAAATAAAGAATGAATTTTAAAACTAATATATGCTTTAAATAAGAATAATATGTAATTAATCTAGAGAGGAAAAGAAGACAATTTACACCTGTAAATAGTCTTTTTCTTTTTCGTTATTCTGTAATCTTCAAATCAAAACTGAGAAATGCTCACTGCAGTCCAAAATTTATCTTGTGTCAAATCTTTTATTTCTGCTGCTATAAGAATCTACTGAAACCAATAATATGTAATTGCAAAGGCTTCGTTGGTTTAAAACATTCCAAATGGACAATATGAAGCACAAACTTCTTTAGTAAAGACTGTCTTAAAACTAAAATTTATTCTGATTCACTTCTATTCTGACTAATTCCAGTTAGAACAGATATTATATTATAAAAATATTATTTCATTTTCATTACTTCTGCATCCATGATTGAGCCAAGTCTTAAAATTTAAGTCTGGAGTTGGGAGGTGGGAGGAAAAGGAAATAGAAAATATGTTCTTTGAGTTTGACAAATACTCACATGTAAGATAACATCAATTTGGATAAAGAACATTGGGTTTTTTTTTTTCATTCATCTATCCTGGTTCACATTGTATAATAAAAAATGTTTCATCTTTATGAACACTTTGCTAATCTGTTCTTTACCAAGAGAAATGTATGAGTTAATGCCAGTTCTAAGAAATAATTGGGAAATATTTTTTTAAATGTCATCTTGCTTTCTTTACGTGCTCTATTTAAAAACCCCATTTTTCATTGCTAAGAACAATATATATATTCCTCTTACATTACAACTATCTTCTGGGTACTCAGTTACATTGCAACTATCTTCTGCGTACCTTGAAATCCAGTTATTTTATGATCTTTTTCAACATTTAGACAAATATTTTTCTAAAATGTTCAACATAATACATTAGAAAATTACTATAAATAAGGTGCATTTAAGGCAATTGCTCCATTTAGACTTATTTAGGCATTAATGTATATAATTTAAAGCACAAACAACACCTGCAAATGAGTTGATCATTTTAATGAATATGTATTGTTTTCATTTGGATGTGTCCTAAGCACTCAGCAAATGCATTATAGTAACAAATTCCTTAGCATTTACAAATAACTCATTAATAGTTGTGTGTTTCTGTTACTGTATTAAAGCATTTCTAATTCTTCCATTTCTTATCTTATCTTATAGGAAATAAATGATGTGGATGTTCAGGAACTTGTAAGAAGGTCAATTGGAAGGTTAACAATCATCCGGCAGACATTTCCAGTCCCCCAGAACATAAGTCAGCGATGTTTCCGTGGCAACCATCGAATATCTTCAACATTGTGTGATCCAAAGGATCCATTTGCTCAGAATATGGAGGTATATTCTAAATGCTACAGTATTTCTCTCGAGGTGCTTCATTGGCCAATTTTAGAGAGAGCTTTTTGAGTTGTATTAGATTTAGAATGATACATGTTTGCATGTTCTGAACTATTCTCTTCCTCTAGAAATTTAATTAAGTCTGATGCAGGAGTGCTAAGAATTTGTGTCTTTGATCTTTTTGACCTCATTATAACAAAATATATACTCATTTAATAAAAATATAATAATCAAAGTTTATTTCCTTTTCAGCAAGTAGATCTATAGCATTTACCATGGTAGAATTTGTGATTGACATTCCTTAATGCCAAATTCCAAATTATTAAATTTGCTTGACTTTTCTGGCATAACAAGGACATAGACATTTATTCTTCTTTTAATGATTAGTCTCCAGTTTGAAGATGTTCATCAAAAAACTACTTAGAAATGCAAAAGATATATATAGTCCTATCCAAATCAGATGGGATATAATTGAAACCTTTGCTATTCAGAATACAACAAAGAACTTGAAAGTAAATAAATAAAATCTCTGAGCAGCAAAATAGAGGACATCCAATCCCTGCAATTTACTCATAAGGATGTCCTTTAAATACTCACCTGGAGCCTATTTTCTTTTTTCTTAAGGAAAATATTATCAGATTCTGTTTTATTTAGTTTTATTTCCTTTGCACTGGAAATCTCAATATGTCAGGTGGAATGGGGTGTTACCAACGCACATCGACAACAGTCAGAAGCCATAAGAAGCACTTTCTAGCAGGCAAAAGACAGGAAAAAATAAATTAATCAGATATACTAATTCAAATATCCTGTCAATGTAGGACTTTTCCTATAAAAACAACTCTGTCATAAAACAACTCCTAAGGGTATAATCGTATACTGCTAGCATATTAGTATTTAAACAATAACTCAGAAGGCAACAAAGATTAAAGTAATAGTCAATTTCAGAAGTCAGAAAAATATATATTTTAGAAAACTATTCCTTCAAAATGTTTAATATCAAAAATGTTTTAGTGCTTAGAGATTCTCAGTTTGGACAGTTTGGAAATATAACCCTGTAAGAATTAGTTCATCCCCAATAATACTGGATAAATAAGGTCATTTTGTAAAACGACTTCTTCCTTTGAAAGACATCTCCACATTTTTCCTATCTTTAGTCAGCTTTGGATTTTTTTTTTAGATGAATTACTATTTATCCAACCACTTCTTCATACTTATTACCTTTATAAGGAGCAGCATATATTTACCAGGACCATTGCCCACAGAACTTTGTGTTCCCTACTAGGCTTTAGGCTCTGTGAGACTAGGTCTCCTCCAGGATCTGCTATCATAAAATCCCATGAAGTACACGTCTATTTGTTTCCTCCATCACACCTACCACACTGCTTTGCTTCTTCATGAATATTTATGGATTTGAATGTAATTAAGGAGAAGGCAATGGTTAAAGTAAGCCACTCTGAAGCCTAAACAAGGCCTGTGTAAATTTTAATGCCAGTCTTATATGCTTATAATGACCCGTCTTTTCATATTAATTGGTCATGAGCATGACTGATATGAAAATAATAGAATTCTAAATGGAGAAAATGGAAGAATTTTGATTAAGAAAATTTTGAAATAGTAAAGGCCATTCCTGTGAAAGGAAGTAGCAGGAAATGTACAAACTGGGAAAGCAGAAAGTAACAACACAGTATTTTAAAGCACATTCACCTAAAAGCATAATCCTTCTGATTCAGTTAATGAGTATCTTGAAATCAGGGAACAAATATTTTCTTCCTCCTTTCCTCCCTTCCTCCCTTCCTCCCTTCCTCCCTCCCTCCCTCCCTCCCTCCCTCTCACCCTCTCCTCTTTCTTTCTTTCTTTCTTTCTTTCTTTCTTTCTTTCTTTCTTTTCTTTTCTTTTCTTTCTTTTCTTTCTCTTTCTTTCTTCTTTCTTCTTTCCTCTTCATATCCCCAGACCTTATATAATGAGTTAAGACTGTACAGGAAACACCACGCCTCTTATCCCCCACCTTCGTCTTCTTCCCATCAAACCCACAGATGGAAGAAAATAAGAAAATTACTTTTTCTTTGAGGATTTATTACCTAGTGACCTGCTTCTTATATGTAATAGATTTTGACAAAATATTTACTATATAAAAGAAAAACTGAAAGAAATTTTATATGTGGAGATTTATATAATTAAGAATCTAAATGCAGGGCTGTTGAATTTAAGATGTTCCACTAAAAGAAGAGCATTTGATATAGAGGCTTCCCTTGGTGAAAATTTTATCTCACTGAAGTTAGAAGAAACAACAAGAATAGTATGTTTTAAAAATTTGGGAGTAAGGGATTCCTTCAGAGAAGTAACCCTCAAATTGGAGACCATAAAAATTTGCAGGTAAATAGGATAACAGACAGATTTTTATCTTATCAGCAGGGTACTATTAAAAATAACTCAGAAAAAGTAAAAGTATGAAAGTATGACTCAAGTGAGCTCTAAAAATAGAGACCCAACTATTAAATAGAAACCCACACTATAAAATCACAGTAATCATTACAACAGGGGAGAAGATGGTACAAGTGGGCCTCAGTAGAGGTCTCTGGGTTTTACTTAATTTAATGTACAGAGAAAGAGAAGATTTAGAAAGAATAAAAAACAAGCTTTCCAAATCTTTAAATTAGTGCCAGAAAGACTAAAATCAAGGGTGAGTTGAAGTTGCAAAATAAATGTTAAAGAAAACTTTTACTCTAGAAATAAAGTTTTTACAATATATGAAACAAGGAAAAAGTGAGCCATTCAGTGCTTGGTGAAACTAATGTTAATCTGGCTGCTAATGGAGAGAAAATAGAAAAGTTCAATTTTTTTTTTTTTTGCTTCTGTTGTCTCCATCTAAGAAAAATTGTCTTCAAATTGGAAAAATTAAAGTTATTTTTAAAAAGTAAACCACTCATTTATAAGGATCAGGGTTTGGAGATGGTAAGTGTATGCCTTACTGCATTAAAATGAGGTCAAATAATTGTTTTAGAATAGTAAATAAAGCAGTAGATATGATCACAATATTATAAGTGGAAATACTAGAAAAATACTTGGGAAGAAGACCCAGGTACATGACATTGGTATATTGTTCCAAGTTTCAAAGGGAAGGAAAAAGATTCTGACAGAGTTTAATACACTAAAAGTTGATATTTGGATAAACTGTAGAATATATTATTAAATATATGGTTTGGGATACTTTAAATATGACAATAGGACTCCTTAAAAGCAAGCACTACCAAACTAAATCCTGTTTACTAATTTTTTAAATAGAGAGAATGTTATATACCTATTTATTTCATATTGATTTTTAGGTAGTGTTTGACCAATTTTTTTATGGAATCCTTATAGGAAGGCATTAAAAAGTCTAGATAGGCTGATGTCACACAAATATTTCAATAAAGGACTCCTAAGAATAGAAGGTAGTAGTAAACATTCTGTTTTCAGATCAAAAAGAAAAAAAGAAGAAGAAAAAGAAAAAAGTTTAAATATATGAAAGTCTCATTATCTTAAAAGTTATAACTTACGAGTTTCTTTAAAATTAAAAGTAATATTTCAAATAATTTGCCATTTACTTTGTTTATTCTTCAAATCTTTGAGCAAATTTGATATGCCTAGAACATGGCTCAGATATATTTTGTAACTGTGATTACTTCTAATATCCATAACTTCTTTTACCTTCAATTTGGGAAGTATGGAACTAAAAGAATGTTCAACCATAATGATAAATATTCTACTCTTGAAGTGCAAGAAACTCTCTGTGGTCATCCAAAAATAGTATTCTTGGACCTTACATTTTCAAATATTTACCATTACACAAATAAAAGTGAATAATAATCCTATCAGATTTGTAAATGGCACAAAGCCAGGAGAGAAAGGTTATGCTATGTTATATAATCAAGATCCAAATTATTAATATTCACTGACTAATAATAAACCTAAAAGTTGAAATTTCAAAGAGATAAAGGATAGGTTCAAAATCATTACAGGAACTCTGGGTGAATAAGACCTGGTCTGACAGCAGTTTAAAGTTATTCAGATGGGGCGCCTGGGTGGCTCAGTTGGTTAAGCGACTGCCTTCAGCTCGGGTCATGATCCTGGAGTCCCGGGATCGAGTCCCGCATCAGGCTCCCTGCTCAGCAGGGAGTCTGCTTCTCCCTCTGACCCTCCTCCCTCTCATGCTCTCTGTCTCTCATTGTCTCTCTCGCAAATAAATAAAATCTTAAAAAAAAAAAAAAAAAAAAAAAAAAAAAAATTTAAAGTTATTCAGATGAAGGTGAATTTTGTTTGAAGCTCGCACAAGTCCTATTTGCTCTAAACCATTTTAATGCAATCTTGGTCTCCTTAGCAGAGCATTTTGCTAAGATCAAGAGAGATAACCCCTTATACTACTCTGTCCTAGTCAGATCACATCTGCAATAATATGTTGGTTATGAGTTCTAAACTCTGAACAGAAACATCAAAAAATAAGAGAAGGACAGAAGAAAAATGCTGAGATGATGAGCAGCCTAGAAATTATACCAAATGATGAACAATTGAAGGAAAGAGGATGTTTCAGGGCAAGTGATGGATGCTGTCAAATATTAGAAGGTTGTCTTTTGTTTTTCTTCATTTTTTAAAAATTTTATTATGTTATGTTAATTACCATACATTACATCATTAGTTTTTGATGTAGTGTTCCATGATTCATTGTTTGCGTATAACACCCAGTGCTCCATTCAATACATGCCCTCTTTAATACCCATCACCGGGCTAACCCATCCCCGCACCCTCCTCCCTTCTAGAACCCTCAGTTTGTTTCTCAGAGTCCATAGTCTCTCGTGGAAGGTTGTCTTATAAAGGAGGTGGGTGCTGGGGGCTCACTTAAGTCAGAAAACAAGTGTAGTGAAGGTAAGATAGAGAGAAATGATTGGTCAGATGGTGGGGAAATTGGAGTTTAAGATGTTAGAAGAGTTATGTGTTTGCATCCAGTAAATAGTCACTTGTGTCGATTGTGGCCAGAATAGAAGTCAAAATCATCTCAGTAGAAATTGCAGTGACTTTTTCTTTAAATGCAGGGAGATAGTTTAGAATCACTGTGAGAAGAGGAGTCAAAGATCTCATGAATACAGAGTGACCAAGAGACCAGTAGGTGATGGCAGAATAGGACTATAGCATAGGAAAGAGTGTGAACCTCAAAACAGGATAGGCACTTCCCTGAGAAAGAAGTAATAGAAGGGGTAATAGAAATCTCAGAGAATGTCATCACCCCGTTTCGATTCTATAGTTTGGAAGGTGGGAATGAGAGGCAGTCATTTGTCGAAAACACCTGTCATATATCAAGGACGAGGCATTCACCTTTAGGAGCAGCACGGATGCTCAAGGTACATGCCTCAGAGTATGCAAAAGACACTGTGCCATGGCAGGGTCAAGATCTGGATGGAACGCAAGTTGCCAGGTTTCTCACATCTTGACTTCTGTCAGACATACCTGATGTTAACCTGACTTTCTTTTCTTTGTCTTCTTTTATTTGACAACTATTTATCAAAAACCAAATGTGTGCTAGGCTTTAGGCTAAGTCAGGAGGAAATAAAGAAGGGAAACAAAAGAGCAAAGGGGACTTTGCACCACCATGAGCCCCTATCCGAAGGAACTCATATTCTAGTGTGAAAACCAAATTAAAAAAAAATCTTACCAGTATGATATGTTGCAAATAGAGGCTTGCAACATGAGCATTATGGGAGTTGAAGAAGACTGCCCAATTAGCCTGGAAACAAGTGGAGTCCTGAGAAATTGTCAGGGTGGGATTCACCTAACTTGTGCCCTGTGAATTGAATATTAGAAGTTAGGTAGCTGGAGAAAAGTAAAGAGACATCAAAGAGTGTTACCCCAACCATTTCATATATACACTTAGAGCAGTCAGTCAGAGGGAGAAGCCAAAGAGAGCTAGAGAGATAAAAGCAAGCAAATTTGAGGAAGTGAAGCAAGGAAAGGTTGAAAGAGGCCAGATTATTGAAGATTATTGAGAAAATGTCCCAAGGTTTTCCTTTTGGGTCTTTGAAGTCTAAATCAAACTGAATTTTGATTCATCAACTACTTTTATCTTCAAGTCTTCATTCGTTGCAGATTTCAGCCACGCCCCCTAGTCTCTCTAGTAATTATCTGGCAGGGGAAGTACAGGGAGGTGAAGGTGAGACTAGCCTGCCTTAATATTTCCTTATAAAGAACAAACTGGTATTTCACACGGTGCATAAGAGTATGCAATGTCTCTTTTGTTTTTTCAAGTCACATCATTTTATTTATTTTATTTAAATTCAATTGACATACAATGTATTATTGGTTTCAGAGGTAGAGGCCAGTGATTCATCAGTCTTATATCATACCCAGTGCTCATTACAACACATGCCCTCCTTAATGTCCATGTCTCTTTAAAGAAAGGCCTGCCTTCCCTAAGTGCTATGCATATAAAGTGATGCCTAATAAACACAAATGATTAAGATTCTCCTAGTAATGAAAGAAAACTCACAAGGCACTGTTAGGAAGTGCTTATTAACAGTTTTTCATATTAAACTGTCATCCCAATAGTTGAAATTTAGTGCCATTCTGTGATGTGGGCGGACATTTTGTAAGATTCCTTAATAATTAATCATAAACAAAGGGCAATCAACATATTGTCCCCTTTGTTTTCAGAAAAAACTGATAACAAGATACATTTAAAAATCTGAGGAAATTTAAACACTTTAAGATGGATTTAACTTTCATAGCTACATTGATTCCTCATTTTTTTTTACTTTGTGTTTTATATTTCTTTCAGAGAAGTAATAATACAACATTTAAAATCTTTTCTTGACTTTGGATATCTCTTGGTGTTTATATTTCCTAAATAATTTCTAATTTCTTTGAAAAATAAACACCTTCTATAATTGACAGTATGGATAGTACTTCTGGCAAGAGTTAAGTATAAGAGTGCAACAGATCATAGCAAAAATTTTCATGATTCATTTTTTCAATTTATATAGAAGGAAGGTAATGACATGATTACTTTGGAAGAAGAAAGCATTAATATATATATCACATATTCACATGCAGTTAATAGTTTATGGTATTTGTCATGTTAATGAATTGCAATGCCTGTGTATAACTAGATAATTTTGTATAGATCCTTGATAATTGTAATGTTTATGAACGATGCTGTGTTCTCTCATTTTCTCATCACTGAATCCCCATAGACCCGTGCATATACACAGATGGCCCCTTTCCTTTTACTTGCACCTATGACACTCATTTTATATGTAAGATCGAGTTGATATTTCTCCATCTGAATAATCAGAATGCAAAAACTTGACATATTCAGAAAATGTATTATTCAGTTTGCCCTTCCAATCTGAAGCTCTTAGACCCTTACCTCTTCAGGAAGAAATAAGGGCCAGTGATTATCAAAATCTGACACTAACAGACTTGCCTCTGTCGAAACTTTTCTTTTTTATCTTCTCTTTCACACCTAAATAAGCTGAAAAAGCAATTGAGCCGTACAATCAGACAAGACTTCATTGTCAATGGTGAAATTGCCCAGGAAATGAAAAAAAAGAAACCTTTTGCTTAATAAATAACCCAGTAAACCAGCCATCTCTGACATGAACGGAAACAGCCGAGCTGATGATTTTCTCCTTACTCTTGATGGTTGGCATCAATGAGTCTAATGATTACCATCTAATGTCTTTTCAGATTTCAAACCTTTACATATATGACACAGTGCTTTTGCTTGCTAATGCTTTTCATAAAAAACTGGAGGACCGAAAATGGCACAGCATGGCCAGTTTGTCGTGTATCAGAAAGAACTCCAAGCCTTGGCAGGGAGGGCGTTCCATGCTGGAGACCATCAAGAAGGTAACTTTTTTTTTTTTTTATGTTACGTTAATCACCATACATGACATCATTAGTTTTTGATGTAGTGTTCCATGATTCATTGTTTGCGTATAACACCCAGTGCTCCATTCAATACATGCCCTCTTTAATACCCATCACCAGGCTAACCCATCCTCCCACCCCCCTCCCCTCTAGAACCCTCAGTTTGTTTTTCAGAGTCCATTGTCTCTCATGGTTCGTCTCCCCCTCCGATTTCCCCCCTTCATTTTTCCCTTCCTACTCTCTTCTTCTTTTTTTTAACATATAATGTATTATTTGTTTCAGAGGTACAGGTCTGTGATTCAACAGTCTTACACAATTCACAGCATTCACCATAGCACATACCCTCCCCAATGTCTATCATCCAGCCACCCCATGACTCCTACCCCCCACCACTCCAGCAACCCTCAGTTTGTTTCCTGAGATTAAGAATTCCTCGTATCAGTCAGGTCATATGATACATGTCTTTTTCTGATTGACTTATTTTGCTCAGCATAATACCCTCCAGTTCCATCACATTGTTGCAAATGGCAAGATTCCATTCTTTTTGATGGCTGCATAATATTCCTCTCTGTGTGTTAATTTTAGCCTTTCTGACTGGTTGTTTGTTTCTGACTTGTTAATTTTAGCCTTTCTGACTGGTGTGAGGTGGTATCTCATTGAGGTTTTGATTTGGATTTCCCTGATGCCGAGCAGTGTTAAGCACTTTTTCATGTGTCTGTTGGCCATTTGGATGTCTTCTTTGGAAAAATGTCTGTTCATGTCTCCTGCCCATTTCTTGATTGGGTCATTTGTTCTTTGGGTGTTGAGTTTGAGAAGTTCTTTATAGATTTTGGATACTAGCCCTTCATCTGATACGTCATTTGCAAAAATCTTCTCCCATTCTGTCGGTTGTCTTTTGGTTTTGTTGACTGTTTCTTTTGCTGTGCAAAAGCTTTTTATCTTGATGAAGTCCCAATAGTTCATTTTTGCCCTTGCTTCCCTTGCCTTTGGCGATGTTTCTAGAAAGAAGGTAACTTTTGATTAATGTTTCACTCTCCTTAATTTTCACCTAAAGGGGATACAGTAAGTCATTTTTTGTTGAGATATCTTTTAAAAGGATTTTTTTTTGTCACCAATATTGTTGTCAATTCAAAGCACAAGGCAGTGTAATAGAGAAATGAAACATTAAAAGAAACAAGGTCAGGGACGCCTGGGTGGCTCAGCCAGTTAAGTGTCTGCCTTCAGTTCAGGTCATGATCCTAAGGTCCTGGGATCGAGTCCCACATCAGGCTCCTTGCTCAGCAGGGAGCATGCTTCTCCCTTTGCCTGCCACTCCCCCCTGCTTGTACTCACTCTCTCACTCTCTCTCTTTCTGATTTAAAAAAAAAATTAAGAAACAAAGTCAGAAAGTCACATACATGCATAAAACAAGGAGCCCTTACTTACTTCTCAGGGAATTGTATGCAAGTATAAAGTTAGCAGTTGAAATGTTTTCAATTGCCTTTGTTATACCCTTAGGATTAGAGATACTCAACTTATTTTTGGGCCTGTCACAAAGTATAAATAGTTGGGGTTTTCTTTTTCTTTAAAATGTACCATCAGCTGAAAAAAATAAGCACAAGACTTCACTGTTTTTCGATGACATGATACATGGTAAGACATTAGAGGAGATGATCTTTAATTTATCTTATAAAAAAGATATAATTCTTAAACAGTTAATATTTTGCAGGCTTCGTGAACTATTTTAGATATTTGGTACATTCTTCTTCGTCACTGTCAGTGTAGTGTTTAGCCTGGCTGTGACCTGCTTTGGCTGAGCTACGTGCTCTGTTCCCAGGAGGCAGTTTATGCTGTTTAGCTCTCTCAACGATGTAAGCATCCTGCAGTTTATTAGCCTCTTTGTCATGTCATCCTTGCTGGCATTTTCCATTTGTCTCACACAGCTTCTTGGATTTAAAATGAAATGATTATTAAAACAAACAAATTTCTCCTGTACCCTTTACACAAAGAAGACAGACATTTGGAGGTTTATGTTCCTCATTTTACCCATCCCTTTTTCTCTCTGATGTGTTCGCCTTTCGCTCCTGAAACAAAAAGAGATACAGCTAGTCGAATGAAATATGAATGTATTTAGAAAAGCCAGAGAAAAAATTAAAAATTTATCGTTAGAAGTGAACTACATGTACAAGAAACCAGGAAGTGGAAGAAAGAAATGTTGCAAATGGAGAATAGCCTGGACCTTTCTTTTGGTATGTTTCCTCTTTGTGAAAGAATTGCTTTAATAAGAATTTAGACTCTTATCAACAGAAGTGTTTGAGAATTAAATGCCTTGACTATATTGGCAGAGTAAGATATTTCAACTAAAAAATGAGTAAGTCAAATCTAAACTCAAAGTGTTGCCAAGGTCTCCCTATCTGTCTATGTAGAGATTTGGCAGGTATGAATCCAAGGGAAGTTGTTGAACATGATTCTGATCCTGCCAATTTATTAATTCATGGTTTGGCTAGGATGCAGGAACCTGAATATATTAATTCTTCTGAAAGTTCCTCACAAAGACAGGATAATAGTTTGGGAGGTTGCTTAGGAGATACTTATTTAGTGAAAGTATTAGTGGGAGGGAAATAGACACATTATAATAGGTAGGTGGTTCTCATGGAACAATTCAATTATAGAAAATGTTCCTGTTGGAAAATGTATAATCAAAATAATAATTTAATATAATAATTATGACATTTATTTTGGGGGGAATATTTGTCTATTTGTCCCAGTAAGCTTTCAGCCCAGTGACACTTTTTAAAGGAGTATATCCATTCTATGTATTTAGAGACTAAGTTTGAATGATATATATCATTGCAGATATTCAGTTTCCTTATATTTTTTTAAGTAAACTCAGCCCAATGTGGGGCTTGAACACCTCACAATGAGATCGAGAATCACATGCTCAGTTTCATTATTTGTTGTCTCAACATTTCAAATTGACTTTAACAAAAATGGAGTTATTTTTTCCCCAGTCATATTACTTTGCCTCATAAGAGTATTTTGGTCATCCCATTCAGATGTCTAGGTTGATAATACTGCATGCACCAGGAAAATTTGAAAGAAAGATTACTACTCATACAGGAACTCCCAGGAGAGCAGAGTGGGCTCAGGGACATCGAGGCTGGCTTGGGCCAGGCAGCGAGAGCGGGTCAGGTTTTGCTAGTGGCTAGGAGGTGGGACTGGGAAAAAATTCCCATGTACTTGGGCTAGAGATTTTCAAGGCTTATTATTTCCTATTGGTGTCAGCAAAGGAGGTGCAGGATGAGCTTTCTTGATTGGCATGTCCAGATGTGGAGCCAAAGGGGAAAGGGAGACCAAAGCTTAGAAAGAAATCAGCAGCCAAACATCACAAATGAGGTCAGGCTCTTTATTACAATTGGAACATTCTAGTGATAAAATTTTTAATTACATTCAAGTAACCACTGCATGTCTATATTAAGGGCATGCTATCTATACTTTCCAAAGCCTCTGTGTCACTGTGAAGAGACAAGTGAAAGAATGAGGATCTGTCCCTTAATTTATATTCTTTTTAGGCGGGGGGATGAGACCAAAAAGTTAAGAAACAACACAGTTGACATAAGTACTGTAAATATCCAGTACATTTATATGGGGGGTGGGGGGGGGAGAGGCGGGGGTTTCCAGGACACTGTTGTATGGAAGCTTTACAATGTATTTTATGAAGTGGTAAGATAGGTACTTCCACGTTTCTCTTCTTTAAAAAAAAATAGCGGTCAATTCTCAAATGTTTATTTTTCCCAGATATTATCAGTAACCCCCAAGCCATTGCTATTTATATGAATTTTAGAGATTCATTTTGAGTTATAATTTTTAAAATATTGAGTCTTCCCCACCCATGGACATGGTATCCATCCATATAGTCATCTTTCTATAGCCCTCAATAAAGACTGGTGTCCTTCATACATATTTGCATTATATTTTATTCCTAAAATTTTGTAAAGTTTGGAGTATGTATGTCTGTGTGTGTGAATGTGTGTACACACTATCATGAATAGAATTTGTTTCCATTACGTTTTCAAACTAGGTATTGTAGGTATGTAAGGCAGTTGCTGATGTTTGATATTATTTGTGATTGAGCTGATCAGTTCTTGAAGCTTGACTCCTGATTCTCACTTCTTCCTTTGTAGTTTATTCTCTTGTCTTTTTCAAGTAGACATTGATATCATCCTCAAGTAAAATTAATGTTATCCCCTAATTTTAATATTTTATATCTTTTCAAAACTTTCAAAAGCTTTAAAAAAAATGTTCTTGGGGCTGTCTGGGAACATGACCTGTCAGGTACACCTGAGAGCCTTACGTACCTCAGAGGTGGCCATCTTTTCCTGCTCCAGGTGAGAATGCCAGGTCATCTCCATCTCAGAGATGTAGAGGTGAGAATTCTGCCTCTACAGGAGAGCTGCTGCTGATGCCAACCTGACCTGGAACTGACCTGCAGACGCCTGCCACACAGGACATATTATTTTACAGCTCTCTTCTGATGCATTCTTCAACTATTCACACTTGATTTTAATGTTAATTCACCACTGACATAAGGCACTTCCAGCTCTTGGGTAGAAGGAACCCCAAGCTGTGGTGTTAGCAGCACACCCATAAGGTAGAGGCCTGATGTGGGGTCTACATCAGAGTCTGTAGGTGAATTTGCAGGATGGGCCAGCAACAGAGGATACAGTGGTTATTGAGCAGTCTCTAGGCCAAAAACTTGTGATTTGAGCAACATATGTAAATATGGCAACGTGTGAAGAAAATTTGGGGGTTTTCTTCAACGTTTTATTGACCCTCTGGCTGAAGAAGACAATGTTTCTGTAGATATTGCTGGATGTTTGTGTGTGCAATGATGGGGTGATTAATATTATTAGGGAGTCATGTTAAAGTGTAAACTGAATAAAATCATTTGACAAAAATCTGTACACCCACAGGAAGTTATCTTAACTTTTAACATGGTTGTCAATGAGATATTCTTTGACAGTTACTGGACTCAGTCATACAACATCAGATTTAAGTAGGACCATTCACTGTGTTGAAGACGAATTGCATGAGTCTGAATTCGGAAGACATTGACCGGTCTGTCACCATCAGTGGCATGTTGCTTAGGATGTCACACCTGCTTCCCGAGATGCAGAAATCCTTCTTGCAATGCCAGGTGTGCACTCACATTGCCTTGGTGGAAATGGACCATGGTTGAATTGCTGAGCCCTACGTGGGTGAGGGCTGACCTACAACCACTCTGTGTTCTCAGACAAGCAGATAATCAAACTTCAAGAGTCTTCTGAAAATATGCCTGCAAGGCAGATGCTTCATGATGTCATCTTTTTTTTTTTTTTTTTTTTGACTGAACTATGTGGCTTTATTGGGGAGAGCCAGGATTACAATGGACTTAAGAGTTGGCATTGGGGCCCTTCTTCTTGCCAAAAGTGGGCACAACGTTGACAAAGCACCGGTTGTACTGCATCCGCCGTTTGGCTCGGCCTGTCTTCTTCTTCTTTTTCTCCTGTTTGGCCACCTTGGGAGTCTGCCCTCTTACTTTCCCAGCACGGGCCAGAGAACCATGGACTTTACCTCCGAGCATGCGGCCGGCTACTTCCAAGGTGGTCAGAGCCTCCACTCCACACTGACCTAGGGTAGCCTCATCCTCCAGGGGCGTGCCTGCCAGGAGCACGACTTGATCTTCTGGCGCGATGCCCTCCAGGGAGGCTACATGAGCCTTGATCTGGGCGACCGTCTCCTGGCCGGTCACCTCGAGGGTGTGTAGCTCCTGGGCGCGGACAAAGAGCTGCATGTCGGCGACTGAACCGCGGGCACCGCAGCCACTACCGCGAAGATGGAGTCGAGAAAGAGCATGATGTCATCTTTTTTACTCACAATGATCTTGTTGACAAGGTTCAACCTGGGGACAGAGTACACAGTACAGACATCTATCGAGCTGTTCTTACTGAGTCAATTCAAGAGTGAGTAATGTGAAGTCTGTCTACAAAACCCACATTGATGGCATTTATTATCAGAAAATGGATGCAGAACATCTGCATGAAGAAGCAGATGAAGATATAGAACGGAAACTTTTTTCAGAGAAGCATGTGGTATTGCTTAAGGAGCTTTACAGAAAGCAAGGCATTTATGAGAGGATTGCTTCAGTCTCAGCTCCAAGCATGTAAGAACATGAAGATTTAAAAAAGGGAATCTTGCTTCAGCTCTTCCTTAGAAAAAGGAAAGATTTTAGTCACATGGGAAAGGACACACTTTGTGCTGAGAACAACATCCTGATGTGTGGTGACCCTGGGACCAATAAGTCCCAGCTTCTGCAGTATATGTACAACCCAGTCTCCTGGGACTGACTTAACGGTGTTAAGTAACAAAAGACCCTGAGATGAGACAGGTGGTCCTAAAGACTGGTGCCTTTGACCTAAGTGACGATAGCATCTGCTGTATTGATAAATTTGAGAAGATGAATGAAAATATGAGATCAGCATTGCACAACGTCATGGGACAGCTGACTATTGCAAAGCCTGGGATTATTTGTCAGCTCAGTGCACACACCTGTATCCTGGCAGTGGCAAATTCTATTGAGTCTCAATGGAATCCTAAAAAACAGCCGTTGGTAATATCCAGCTACCTCACATGTTATTATCAAGGTTTGATTTGATCTTCCTCATGCTGGACCCTCAGGATGAAGCCTGTGACAGGCATCTGGTTCACCACCTCGTGGCTCTGCACTACCAGAGCAAGGAGCAAGTGGAGAAGGGGTTCACAAATGTGGCAGTATTGAAGAACTCCATTGCTTATGCTCACAGCACAGTCATGTCTTGGCTGAGCCAGCAAGCCACCCAGGCTCTCATCCAGGGTTATGTAGATTTGAGGGGGATCAGAAGATTAGTAGTAGCTGAGGAATGGTTTCTGCATACCCTTGTCAGCTGAAATCCTTAATTCGCTTAGCAGAACCCCTGGACTGACACTATGGACATATCTATTCTTACTACAGAAATGAATACCACCTCTCTGAAACGGAGAGAAGGGTTAGCTGAAACACTGAAAAAACTTAGTTTATGTAACGGCAAACACCAACTCTAAAATACTCACAACTTTTTGAGGATATTCAGGGACAATCTGACATAGCAATTACCAAAGGTATGTTTGAAGAAGCGCTGCATGCTTTAGCTGATGATGACATCTTGACAGTGGCTGGAAAAACTGTTTGCTTGCTCTGAATCTTTTGTGAGCAGTGCTGTGTGTTCTGCTTGTCTGCACTTGGGCATTGCACTTGCTTCCACGTATGTTTGGCATATAGGCCAGTCAGCTGCCATGCTGCCATCAGCAGAAATAGATTCTTAAAATCATTATCTGGGTCCGTAAGAAATTTTTAACTTGGGTTCAATTTTCTTAGGAAAGGTAGGTTTTCATAAAGTGTGTGTTTTCATTTATCCCTCCACATTTTGAGTAAAAATATGATACCAATTACAACATATATGGTAGAAATTATTTTCTTGTAGTGCCGTTTTTTTTGTTTTGTTTTGTTTTTTGGTTTTTTTTAGCACCAGGGTTTTTAATCTGTATGTATATACAGATAGCTGGATGCCAGTGTTTTTTGAAGGTAGCAGTCTGGGTCATGTTTTTTGTGCTTGACTTTCTAATAGCAAGCATCCATATACTTGGGGGTTTTGTAATATGAAATAAGACTTAATCAGAGCCTTTCTCCCTGTTATAGCACTCAAATGTAATTCCTTCTAGAGGCTGGGTCTCATGGCTACTGTAAGATCAGGAATTAATGGTTGGAAGTGATTAGGTTCTAGGTTAATGTCTGCCACTTTATCCTACTGTACAAAACTTTTTTCATGAGTAAATGACAGAGAGAATTTTAAAAATAATAAAATAAAACTTTTCTTGACTAACTGCTTTAGCTTCTACTTCTAAACTTGTGTAATTCTGATGATAAATAGCATCTTGGTTTAATAAATATGCCAAAGGTGTTTTGCTATTAAATATTTCAAAGGTATTATTTGAAAAGAGATATTTTAAATTAGGTAAGTAATGTATCTTTCTATTTTTATTTTACTATTTTTGTACTTTTTTAATTTATTAGTAACCCATATAAAATAAAGATAATCCTTCCCCAGTGTTAAGGTGGAGAAAACTGAGCCTCAGAAAAATTAAATGACTTATTAAGGGTTGCTTACAAAGCAAATTAGTTTTATTACCAAGTTGTTTGGCTTCCAGCTCTGTGTTCTATATACCATACTATTTATCCGTTTCCTTGTTCATAGTGGTAGTTTTATTCACTACTGTCAAAATCATTTGGCTAAAGAAAATACCACACACCAAGAAATCAAGGGTAGAGGTACCATGTGTAAATATTATATAAACAATATCTTAGTTTCAATGTGGCTTTTTCAAATGCCTTGAATTTGGAGTGTGCATTGATGAGTCTGCAAGGGGACAGTTCTAAAGGCATGGACTACATTTTTAAAAGCTCTTGTGGCGAAAAGTTTATTAGCACACATATGCATTCTTTTTTTTTTTAATTTTATTATGTTATGTTAGTCACCATACAATACATCATTAGTTTTTTTTTTTTTAAAGATTTTATTCATTTATTTGACAGAGAGAGACACAGCGAGAGAGGGAACACAAGCAGGGGGAGTGGGAGAGGGAGAAGCAGGCTCCCCGCAGAGCAGGGAGCCCGATGTGGGACTCGATCCCAGGACCCTGGGATCATGACCTGAGCCGAAGGCAGTCGCTCAACCGACTGAGCCACCCAGGCGCCCCATCATTAGTTTTTGATGTAGCGATCCACGATCCATTGTTTTCATATAACACCCAGTGCTCCATGCAGTACGTGCCCTCCTTAATACCCACCACCTGGCTAACCAATCCTCCCTCCCCCCTCTCCTCTAAAACCCTGTTTGTTTCTCAGGTCCATAGTCTCTCATGGTTCATCTCTCCCTCTAATTCCGCCCCCCCTGCCATTTTTCCCTTCCTTCTCCTAATGTCCTCCATGTTATTGCTTATGTTCCACAAATAAGTGAAACCATATGATAATTGACTTTCTCTCCTTGACTTATTTCACTTAGCATAATCTCCTCCAGTCCCATCCATGTTGATGTAAAAGTTGGGTATTCATCTTTTCTGATGGCTGAGTAATATTCCATTGTATATATGGACCACATCTTCTTTATCCATTCATCTGTTGAAGGCATCTCGGCTCTTGCCACAGTTTGGCTATTGCGGACATTGCTGCTATGAACATTGGGGTGCATATGGCCCTTCTTTTCACTACATCTGTGTCTTTGGGATAAATACCCAGTAGTGCAATTGCTGGGTCATAGGGTAGCTCTATTTTTAAATTTTTGAGGAACCTCCACACTGTTTTCCAAAGTGGCCGTACCAACTTGCATTCCCACCAACAGTGTAAGAGGGTTCCCCTTTCTCCACAACCTCTCCAACATTTGTTGTTTCTTTCCCTGTCCATTTTGGCCATTCTAACTGGTGTAAGGTGGTATCTCAGTGTGGTTTTGATTTGGATTTCCTTGATGGCTAATGATGATGAACCTTTTTTCATGTGTCTGTTAGCCATTTGTATGTCTTCTTCAGCAAAGTGTCTTTTCATATCTTCTGCCCACTTTTTGACTTGATTATTTGTTTTTTGGGTGTTGAGTTTGAGAAGTTCTTTATAGATCTTGGATACCAGCCCTTTATCTGTAGTGTCATTTGCAAATATCTTCTCCCATTCTGTGGGGTGCCTCTTTGTTTTGTTGACTGTTTCCTTTGCTGTGCAGAAGCTTTTTATCTTGATGAAGTCCCAAAAGTTCATTTTTGCTTTTGTTTCACTAGCTTTTGGAGATGTATCTTGAAAGAAGTTGCTGTGGCCGATGTCAAAGAGGTTACTGCCTATGTTCTCCTCTAGGTTTTTGATGGATTCCTGTCTCACATTGAGGTCTTTCATCCACTTTGAGTTTATCTTTGTGAATGGTGTTAGAGAATGGTCGAGTTTCATTCTTCTGCATGTGGCTGTCCAATTTTCCCAGCACCATTTATTGAAGAGACTGTCTTTTCTCCATTGCATGTTTTTTCCTGCTTTGTCAAAGATTATTTGACCATAGAGTTGAGGGTCCATATCTAGGTTCTCTATTCTGTTCCATTGGTCTGTATGTCTGTTTTTGTGCCAGTACCATGCAGCCTTGGTGATCACAGCTTTGTAATATAGCTTGAAATCGGGCAACGTGATGCCCCCAGCTTTGTTTTTCTTTTTCAACATCTCCTTGGCGATTCAGGGTCTTTTCTGATTCCATACAAATTTTAGGATTGTTTGTTCCAGCACTTTGAAAAATGTCATTGGAATTTTGATGGGGATGGCATTGAAGGTATAGATTGCTCTGGGCAGCACAGACATTTTAACAATGTTTATTTTTCCAATGCATGAGCATGGAATATTTTTCCATCTTTTTGTATCTTCTTCAATTTCTTTCATGAGTGTTTTGTAGTTCCTAGAGTATAGATCCTTTACCTCTTTGGTTAGGTTTATTCCGAGGTATCTTATGGTTTTTGGTGCTATTGTAAATGGAATCAATTCTCTAATTTCTCTTTCTACAGTTGTGTTGTTAGCGTATAAGAAAACAACTGATTTCTGTGCATTGATTTTTGTATCCTGCCACATTACTGAATTGCTGGATAGTAATTTGGGAGTGGAGTCTTTTGGGTTTTCCACATAAAGTATCATGTCGTCTGCGAAAAGAGAGAGTTTGACTTCTTCTTTGCCAATTTGAATACCTTTTATTTCTTTCTGTTGTCTGATTGCTGTTGCTAGGACTTCTAGTACTATGTTGAACAACAGTGGTGAGAGTGGGCACCCTTGATGTGCTCCTGATCTTAAGGGAAAGGCTCTCAGCTTTTCCCCTTTGAGGATGATATTTGCTATGGGTTTTTCATAGATGGATTTTATGAGCTTGAGGACTGTTCCCTCTATCCCTATACTCTGGAGAGTTTTAATCAGGAAAGGATGTTGTATTTTGTCAAATGCTTTTTTTGCATCAATTGAGAGGACCATATGGTTCTTCTCCCTCCTCTTATTAATGTGTTTTATCACATTGATTGATTTGCGAATGTTGAACCCCCTTGCATCCCGGGGATAAACCCCACTTGGTCGTGGTGGATGATCCTTTTAATGTATTGTTGGATCCTATTAGCTAGGATTTTGTTGAGGATTTTGGAATCCAACACATACGCATTCTTTAGTGTATTATGAGAACCTACATTTAATTGTATTATATATTTTGGTAAGGAGTTTTCATGTTGTGTAATTTAAATTTGTTAAGGTTACATGCCCTAGAGAAAGCTTTCAAGCCTTTTAAACTAAATAATAAGTAAAACAACAGCTGAGCTGCTCTGGAAGAAAGTCGGGGAGGATCTCCATAGATGGACTCACACCACGACTGGTTCTTAGAACCACAGTTTGAAAACCACTTCCCTGGGACATTTAGTGATCAGTTTAATCCATACAGATCTACCATCTTTCTTAGCTTGTGAAATAATATTACATTCAGGCAATGTGGGCAGAGTATTTTTATTTACAGACTTGTTCTAAAATTAAATGGCAATCATTTTCTATTTTTTTCTTACTGTTAATGTTGAAACAGCTTCCAAGAGTACGCTCTGTTCATTCATGTATTTATCACTCTTTTAACGGATATTTATCACATGCTTATAGTGTGGAATGTATTATTCAAACTCTTTTATGTGATTACCCAAGAAAGAATTTAGAGCCTAGTAATGAATATTGGCATTATTATACAAAAAGCTATCCTCTAAGGTGAGAGGCAACGAAAGGCCCCCAAAGTGGTAAAAATAGGACCCTGTGGAATCTTAGAAAGAGTGTATCGTGCGGTGGTACACACTCAGATCCCGATTTCTCAGCTGAGGTGCTCTTTCCCAGGAAGGCACACAGCTGAGCCTCTGTCCAGGAACTGCCCTGCGCAGCAAGGAGCTGTTCCACTCCCTTCCCATCATTGCAGAATAGTCTGAGTCCCTTGCCTCTGATGGGGTAACTCCAGAGTTATTTTATTTTATTTTATTTTTGTGTGTGTGTGTGTGTTTTTTTTATTCTTATGTTAATCCCCATACATCATTAGTTTTAGATGAAGTGTTCCATGATTCATTGTTTGTGCATAACACCCAGTGCTCCATGCAGAACGTGCCCTCCTCAATACCCACCACCAGGCTAACCCATCCTCCCACCCCTGTCCGCTCTAGAACTCTCAGTTTGTTTTTCAGAGTCCATCATCTCTCATGGTTCGTCTACCCCTCCGATTTCCCCCCCTTCATTCTTCCCCTCCTGCTACCTTCTTCTTTTTTTTTTTCTTAACATATATTGCATTGTTTCAGAGGTACAGATCTGAGATTCAACAGTCTTGCACAATTCACAGCGATTACCAGAGCACATACCCTCCCCAGTGTCTTTTACTCCTCCCCAGGGACTGGCCCCAGGCATCAACTGAACCCTTGCTGTATTTCCATCACTGTTTCACCTCTCCCTTTCCAGCCCCTCTTCTTTCACTCCCTTGCAGGTGCTTTTCTTAGGAGGACTTCAGGTAACCCTGCTGCACGCAGGCAAATCCCCATTTCAGAGCTATTTTCTGGGAAACCTGACCCAAAACAGAGAAAACACATTAGAAGAATTTGCATGAAACTGATAGCATATTAATGGGAACTTGAAAATTAACAAGTTTAAGATAGGTAAAGCTATGGAAAAGAGGATATTTCAGGTGGTGGGAGCACTCTAACTGCCGTATCTATTGGAATAAATTATGTGGACAATGACAACAATTGATTAATTTACCAGAGTGCATAAAATACATGGAGAGAATAGTTGACTGGAAAGAGATTGAGGAATTTATTTTGTATGTAAATAAAAAGCCCTAAAGAATTTTTGAGCAAGGATATGACAAAATGAGAGCTGAGTTTTAGAAAAAAAAAATATATGCTTATATCTTTTAGTTTAACTAAAAAAAAAAAAACCTAAGAAAAATACTACACTCAAAATATGTGAGTACATATAAACACTGACATTTTCTATGTATTCTACATGAGTAAGCCAATCAAGATTTGATAGATCCTTAAATCAAATACTTCAGCATTGGCTTAATTGATCAATTTCTGCTAAATCCTTTATGGTGATTATTTTCAATACTATATGTAGCAAAATAGAATATATCAACATTTATGTCAGTATCTCAAATCATTTAGTACCAATACATTTTCTTGTATCGATACCTGTCCTATCTAAAAGAGATCTTAATGCATCTTGGTATCTAAAGAAGTATTCTTTGAAATGGCAAAAATATTGAAATTACTCTAATTCTTATATGGTATTCATTCAACAAATATTTACTGAGTGCTACCATACGCTGTACTGTAAGATCACAGAATAAGGAAGGAAAATAGAAATATCAAAAATAATTACAAGTCTGATTAGTTCTACAAAAGGGAAACACCAGCTATTCTGGAAATATGTGACTGGAGGACGTCCTTAGCTATAAGAATGACAGATAGGTGGAAACCTTTAAGATGAGTAGTTATTAGCCGGGAAAAGAAAGGAAGAGTATTCCAGGAATGGGGAAGGAACAATGTTTCATGCAAGGGCAACAGAATATTCTCAGGCTTGGAGGAAAGAGTGCTTGGCGCATGTAGGCATCTGAAATAAAACTGGGGTGGCTAGAAGAGAGATAGAATAGGGACTTGGTTCCTCATTAGCTAAAACAAGGTAGACAGGGAAAGATCATGAAAAGTTTTGTAAACCATATTCAAGTTCCTGAACTTTATTCAAGGGGCAAGCTTAAGCTACTGAGGTATTTTAAATATGGGGGCGGGGTGGTGGTGACAAAATTGGATTACTCAGTGGCTGCCAAGTGGAGAATTCATTCTGCAGCTGCCATTGGACCAAGACAGACGATGAGAAAATGAGACTTAACAGTCTGGTGTTCCAACTCAAAGGAAACCAGGGCAATGGTGTTGGTGGTAGGGATGGATAGAAATAGATGTCTTTAAGAGATATTTCGGTGATTAAAATAAGATTTGGTGATTTAACATAAACGTGCAGGGGAGAAGAGAGGGTTCTAGGCTTCTGACTTGGACAAAAGTAACCCTAATAAGTTAGGGCTCTTGTTGTTGTTGTTATTTAATTTGTATACTTAGAGGAATGAAAACATATTACTTTGCTTTTGGTGTAAAGCACCATGTACCGTTCAGAATTTTTGAACCTGAAGGAGAGAAAGATAATTTAGGAAAACATAATCTGACTTACCAGTAGCAGTACTGACTTGGAATACAATATAGCATTTTTACAATAATGTGTGCAAATAAATTTTTTTGCTACTAGAGCTTTTTAAATGCTGTCTATGCCCTTAGAATAGGGACTCTTGTAGACATGTCAATGTATACTCCAGCTTCGGGGCATTTGAATCACGGTAAAATGGTATAAAATTTAACTTATTTCAGTTCAACATACATTTTTGAGCAATCCACTATGAGATATACATATATATATATATACACACACACACACACACATACACACGCATATATATATATATATAATGTTGGGCACACAGTTTATATAGTCTAGAGGAAGAAGTATGAAGCACAGGATGGAGATTTCAGTTCAGGTTCCTCAAAAAACTTGTCATCTGGACCTCAGTTTTTTTTTCTCTAAGATACAGATAGCATAATCAAAATACTAACAATACCCTATTGACTTTTCGGTTCGCTGCAAGTATCTATTATGAATGAATATTTTAATGCATATGTATATAGGCAAATGCACATATGCATATATGTATGCATATATATACACACATAAATGTTATATGGCAACTTCAGATTTTCCTAAACATTTCACACAAATGAAGTTTTTTTGTGTGTGTGGTTTTCTTCATCTTATAATGTAATATTTCTCTACCATTATATTTCTTTTCTGGGTAGAAATGTAATATTTCCTCTGTCAGGGATTTTTCTCTCTGAAATTAACTTATGAAACATGAGGGCACCACGGTACACCACTGAGTCTGGCATCTTTCAGTGTGATCTCTGCCTTTTTGGGCTCATATTTATTTAACAGGGTGTTCTTGGTTACCAAGCATGTCTGCAAGTTGCAAGGAACCTAGAAATATGTATAAGGAAATTAGACCAGTGTCATAAATATTTGATCTTCCATATGATCCTCCAAAAGTATCTCTAAGTTACTGTGCAGTTCAAGCATAGGGAAAAGTCCTTTAGCCTCATAACAGAGAGAAATAAATTCTTAGTAAATATTTTCTCTTCTTTTTTTTCCTTCCAACTTATCCTTTCCTATGCAGTTCAAGCATAGGGAAAAGTCCTTTAGCCTCATAACAGAGAGAAATAAATTCTTAGTAAATATTTTCTCTTCTTTTTTTTTTCCCACTTACCCTATCTATAGGGGAACAACAAACTTCTGTCTTTTGAGAAACTGATTATCCAGTGATAAATTATTCCCAACCTTTGATTCTCCTCATTTTATTTTTCCACCTTTCTCCATTCTATATTTGATACCCACTGGTATTCCTATATAAATTAGGTAGGATGAAATCAAGACCAATTTTACTTGGTATTTTAAAGAAGGTTTACTCTGGCAGCAATTTTTACTGTCAATTTAAAGGACGTTTAGAAATTACTTGTATGTGTTATTCATACTATCAATGTCCCATTAGCTTGTTTTGTTTAGAATCTGCTGCATCACCAAGAGATAAAAAATGCAACTGTGCATGTACAAAGATAATGACTGTTCATTACCACCTGGCCAGCACATATTTTTATCAAGGCTCAGTTTGCAAAGTTGATCTGAGGATAAATGAAAAAAGAAAAAAAATAAAAATAAAAAGCTCAAAAGCATGGGAATAGTCTTAGGCAATCAAAAATCAGAGAGGTTAAGTTGGAGGCAGATAACAAGGGGCTTCAGATAAAGGGTTTATTTACTTGAAATTCCAACCTCTCAAGCATCCCTTATATCTTCACGAGGGAAGATTTTACTGATTACACATGCTAATAGCTCATTAAGAATATAACACAAAGAAGACAAATTACAGAGTCAAAAGGTGAACAAGGTAAGTGGAGGCCCCAGTTAACTAAGTGCAGGTCCCCTGATTTACTTTTTTTTTTTTTTTTTTTTTTTTTACCTTGTATACAGTGTAAATAGACTAAGTTGCTCAGTACCAGATACAAGCTATGGATAGCTATGGATATGAGTAGTGACTGGGAATAATAATATAGTGCCAGGCAATCTAGTGCTCAAAAGTTTAAAAATTTCAGGAGTATAGCATTTTTGCAATGTAGCAATCATATTGATATATAATATCTTTGTTCTTTTCCCTAGAAATAAAGTACTGAGACAGAAACTTAAACTGATGTAATTAGGAGATATTATTGGGATAGATGTATGAATGAGGACAAGAAAATCTCTAATAGAAGATTTTGGTATACCGAGAATTTTACTTAGGTTTAGAAATACAAGCTATATTTGTGAGTCAAACTCCTACAGTATTTGCTATTTAGAGATATTAATGATAATAAGATCCACTGTACTTACCCCAGTCTTCAAATTCTAGAGTGATAATTGGATTCTTTGAGATGTTAATACTGAATGAACATATAGGATCAAATTGACGTGCAATAATAGGTTCATTTGCCCATATCAAGATACAGGAAATTAAGAGGCACAGAGGAGAGAGATTGTAGGGCATTCTACATGGTTCTCCGAATCCTTTCTTTCCACGTTGGACACGCACATTCTGTCTCCAAGGAAAGTTTTATCAGTTTGCCTCACACAACAGAGAGCATATACATTATGAAATGTCTCCATTTTTACTCTAAAAAGTGTAAAGCTTCAGGACATCTTCCAGGGAGCCATAAACCATTAATCTACAGATTCTGAGTTTATTTACAACAATAAGTCTTCAGTGGAGGACATCCTGCTAAGGGCTTTTATAGATAAGGATTCTTCTTCCTATTAAATATTACTAGTCTCTACCTGGAGTTCTAGTTGACAAGGATATTAAACTTACTTACCTCCTTTCTTTTTTTCTTCTCCTGGCCCGCACCCCCTCCTCCCACAACACACATAACAGTAAAATAAGTGAGTGGATCTTAGACCAGCTGCTTTAACACTTTTTTTCCCCAAATACTAATCAATGAAATGTAACTGAGTCAAAATTTGCAAAAACATTTCCCAAAACTACGTAAATATTCAAGCATATAATGAAATTTTGCAACCCTAATAAACTAGTTGAAAAAGACTGGGAGTATGTCTACAATTTCTGACAAAACTAGAAAGTCTTTGAAATTAAAGAATGAAATAATCATGTAGATAATGGTGATGGTGATGATGATGATGATGATGATAGTAATTAAGCTCTCACCACTTTTAAAGCACTCTTCTATATTCTTTATGGGTATGGTATTATAAGACACATAATAGTCTTCTGGGGTAGGCACTATTATTTTGCTATTTAATAGATGTAGAAATTGGGGTATAGAGAAATTCAGTGACTTAGCCAGGTTTACCAGCTAGTGGATTCTGACATCATTTATCAAATTCAGGTAGTCTGACTCCAAAATCCATGCTATTGACTGCTAACTCATGTATGAGAAGAACATAGACATATCAAATTCAACATATTTTTATTAATAAAACCAGATAATAAAAGAGAAGCTGGCTTATTAAGAAATAATTGTGGAGGATCAGTTTGTTGATTATTGTTATTGCAAAAATGAAATAAATATTGAAATTAATGATTAAGCAATGGTTTTATTGAATATCTGTTATGAACATAGAGTCATATGATGGGCTACCAAACACAGATGAAGTAGAAGATATAGCAAACAGCATAAAACCTGCCAAAAAAGCCTAGAAGTTGAATTAGAGGATATGGCAAAATGAGATATAGTTGGGTATCAACATCATAGAGGTGATAATTGAAGCAATTTACAAATGGAGATAGCTTTTCCAAATAAGTGTGATTATCAGGCTGAAATTCTAAGTTAAAATGCTTTAGTATAGAAGTGATTTGGAATATGATTTTAATTTGTAAAATCCTAAATAAGGTGAAGGCTGATCAACTAAAGTGAGAAAGGAGTGGTAAACAAGAGAGAGAGAAGTATGACCTACATTGCCATCTGTTGGGAAATGAACATCTGTCATGTTGAATGAAAGATGAAGTTTGGAAATCCCCAATGAATCTCAGCAGCCAGCATTACTATTTAACAGCAAAAACAGATTTCAAGCCTAATTTAGCTTTTTAATTTTTTTTTAATTTGGAAAAGATTTTTATTTTTTTTTTTTTTTTTTTAAGATTTTATTTATTTATTTGAGACAGAGAATGAGAGAGAGAGCACATGAGAGGGGAGAGGGTCAGAGGGAGAAGCAGGCTCCCTGCTGAGCAGGGAGCCCGATGCGGGACTCGATCCAGGGACTCCAGGATCATGACCTGAGCCGAAAGCAGTCGCTTAACCAACTGAGCCACTCAGGCGCCCTGGAAAAGATTTTTAAAGAAGAAGGAAAAAATAAATCTCCAATAAGTTAGAAACCATGGCTTTTAAGATTCCCAGATATAATTTTAAATCAAATTAGAATAGAATTGTGCTAGAGAAAGAATATTTTCAAAACTTGTCTCCAGAGTAGATTTTATGCTCTCCAGAAGCATCTTGTTTTCTGACTAATGGAACTATGCATTTCATAAGATATGGCAGCAAAAATCCTAGCCTGCAATTTAGTCTCAGCTCTACCATGGTGTCATTTTAGTAGTCATTCGACTCTTTGAGTATAAATTCCCTTGTTTGTAAAGTGGATGAGATTGGATTAAGTTATTCTCAAGGTCAACTTTCAATTGCTCTCCTATTTGTTATGTGTACAATAGCCTGTTAATAATTACATGCTTGATATCATATTTATTTTGTTGATGGAAATAGTATTCCTAGAACTTCTTTTTCTCCTTCTCTCCCACTTCTCATTATTATTGTTATTGTTGTTATTATTATTGTTATTTTACTTCTTCTGAAATCTTACATTGATATCTTTACTTTAGGGTGGAGTCAGTGGGTTGACTGGAGAACTAGAATTTGGAGAGAATGGAGGAAATCCCAATGTCCACTTTGAAATTCTTGGAACCAACTATGGAGAAGAGCTTGGCCGAGGTGTTCGCAAGGTAAGACCAGACACATTGATACGTGTTTTTTCCTAAACTATAGTTTTGTTTGATTTTTCTCCATGTCATATGATCCCAGTATGCATTAAAGCCCGTATTGTATTTTGAAAGAGAATGGGGAGGGGAGAATTAGGCATTTAAATGACCTTAAGTACTTCTCAGAAGTATTAAGCAATAAATTCTATTTATGCCTTAGAATAATTTAAAGGAAAAAAAGTGATCTAGGGAACTAGCATCATCTTCCATTCATTATAATAATAATTTGTATAAAGTAGTGAATTTAACATTTATACAATGCATAACTGCTTGGTTTTTAACTTGTAACAGGCCCAAAATCAGAATAAGAGCTTTGATACATTTCATATAGAAAGAGGAAAAGTCTACTCTAAACTGTGACATTAACAGGAGTTCAAATTCTATGTGTCATGTAATAGGTAGAAAATGGTTTGCAGGAAATGAGCTCTTATTCTATACTACAAATCACATGTAAGAGTATGAGTGCCGATAAAGGATATTTTATGAACTACTGGTTCACTAACTTTCTCAAAGAGAAAATAAAAACCCCTGCAGAAATGAATTTTCTATAGTTTGGATTTGTCGTGTTTATGTATTTTTGGTAGGAAAAAACCTAAGATAATTGAGTGTACATCCAGAGCTCACAGCTGTTAATTTCTAACTGTATAAAGGTGGCTGCATTGAGAATAAGAGGTTCTTCAGTAGGTGTTTCTCTCCAGTGCTGAGAGTAGGATGCAGAGAAACTTAGATATGACAAAGTTAGGAGTTATTCTAATCCACAGTAAAAACTTCCTGGTAAATTTATGCTAGAGAGAAGTGGAAACTACCCTAATTTTTTTTAAATTATTGTTTTATAGCAAAACAAAGGAGACATATAAAAACTCTATAAAACACAAGGATAGTTTAGTGAATTACTTTAAAGGAAACAACCACTACTATAGCCAAGAAATATAACATATCAAGCAGCTTAATCACCCCCACATACTTCTCCCTGATACATTGCTGGCCTCCTTTCTCAGTAGCATAACCATTAGTCTGAATTTTATGATATTCATTTCTTTACATTTTAAGTATAATTTTATCACTATGTGTATCCTTAAATAACATAATTGAGTTTTGCCAAAATTTCAGTTTATGAATGGACTCAGTATTTCATATATTCTTTTTTCTTGCTTCTTATGTTCAACATTCTGTTTGTGTTATTTGTTCTTGTCCTTACATGTAGTTGTAGTTTATTTCCATGTATTACTGTATTGTTTTTACCAAACGAATGTGTGACAATCCATTGTGGTCTGTTTCCATTTTTAGACCATTATAAGCAAAGCTGTTATGAACATTCTTGGACATATCTTAAATATATACTCTTGAACTTGTGAATATATTTCTGTGGGTTTGGTATCCAGGAATAGAATTAATTAATATAAGAAAGCATATCTTGAAACTTCACCCTGTCACCTCAAACCCATTTTTGTAGAGATTTACTAATTTTCATACCACCAACAGTGTAATGAGTTCTCATTGCCCTGTGTTCTCACCAAATTTTGGTTTCATTAGACTTCAACATTCTTATTAAGTTATTGGGTATATAATGATATATCTTCATGGTTTCAATTTTCATTTCCCTGATTATAAAAACGTTCTGTATATTTTCTTGTACTTTTTGACACTTCAGACTTCTTTTGGAATTAATTGCCCACTCAAGTCCTTTGGACATATTCTTTTGGGTTGTCTTTTTTTTTTTTTTATAATTGATTCTAGGAGTTACAAATATATATATATTATATATACATATAAGTTTTTATTTAAATTGCATTAAGTTTCACAGACTCTTAGCTATAGTCAACAAACTGAGGGTTACTGGAGGAGAGGTGGGCAGGAGGGGTTAGTTTACAGTGAAATACTGGTTTCAGGAGTAGAATTTACTGATTCATCACTTACATATAACACCCAGTGCTCATCACAAGTGCCCTCCTTAATACCCACCACCCATTTAGCCCATGACCCCCACCTTGCCTCCAGCAATCCTCAGTTTGTTCTCTGTAGTTAAGACCCTGTTTTATAGTTTGCCTATCTCTTTTCCCCCATGTTCATCCATTTCATTTCTTAAATTCCACATATGAATGAAATCATATGGTATTTGTCATTCTCTGACTGACTTATTTTGCTTAGCATAATACTCTCTAGCTCCATCCATGTCACTGCAAATGGCAAGATTTCATTCTTTTTTATGGCTGAGTAATACTCCATTGCATATATACACCACATCTTCTTTATCCAGTCATCAGTCAATGTATATTTGGGCTCTTTCCATAATTTGGCTATTGTAGACAATGCTGCTATAAACATCATGGTGCATCTGCCCCTTCAAATTAGTATTTTTGTATCCTTTGGGTAAATACCTAGTAGTATAATTGTTGGATTATAGGATAGTTCTATTTTTAACGTCTTGAGGAGTCTCCATACTGTTTTCCAGAGTGGCTGTACCAGTTTTCATTCCTACCAATAGTGGGATTGATTCCTGAATTTCTCTTTCTGCTGCTTCATTATTGGTGTATAGAAATGCAACATCCTCTCCAGCACCTGTTGTTTCTTGTGTTGTTGATTTTAGCCATTCTCCCAGTTGTGAGGTGATATCTCATCATAGTTTTTATTTGTATTTCCCTGATGATAAGATGTTGAACATCTTTTTGTGTGTGTTAGCCATTTGTATGTGTTCTTTGGGAAAATGTCTACTCATGTCTTCTGCCTATGTATTAATTGGATTATTCATTTTTGGGGTGTTGAGTTTTAGAAGTTCTTTGTATATTTTGGATACTAACCCTTTATCAGATATATCATTTGCAAATATCTTCTCCCATTTCATAGGTTGCCTTTTTGTTTTCTTGATTGTTTCCTTCACTGTGCAGGAGATTTTTACTTTGATGAAGTCCCAATAGTTTATTTTTGCTTTTGTTTCCCTTGCCTAAGGAGACATAACTAGAAAGAAGTTGCTACAGCCAATGTCAAAGAGGTTAGTTACTGCCTGTGTTCTCCTCTCAGATTTTAATGGTTTCAGGTCTCACATTTAACTCTTTAATCCATTTTGAATTTATTTTTGTGTATGGTGTTAGAAAGTGATCCAGTTTCATTCTTTTGCATGTTGCTGTCCAGTTTTTCTAACATTATTTGTTGAAGACACTGTCTTTTTCCCATTGGATATTGTTTCTGGCATTGTTGAAGATTAATTGAGCAATAGTTGTGGGTTACATTTCTGAATCTTCTTTTCTGTTTCACTGATCTATATGTCTATTTTGTGCCAATACCATACTGTTTTGATCACTCCAGCTTTATAACTTGAAGTCTGGAATTGTGATGCATCCAGCTTTGCTTTTCTTTTTCAAGACTGCTTTGACTGTTCATGGTCTTTTGTGATTCCATGCAAATTTTAGGATTGTTTGTTCTAGCTCTGTGAAAAATGCTGTTGTTGGTATTTTGACAGGAATTGCATTAAATGTGTAGATTGTTTTGGGTGGTATAGACATTTTAACAATATTTATTCTTCCAATCCATGAGCATGGAATGTTTTTCCATTTCTTTGTGTCATCTTCAATTTCTTTCATCGGTGTTTTATAGTTTTCAGAGTACAGGTCTTTCACCTTTTTGGTTAGGTTTACTCCTGGGTATCTTACTATTTTTGGTGCAGTTGTAAATGGATTGATTCCTGAATTTCTCTTTCTGCTGCTTCATTATTGGTGTATAGAAATGCAACAGATTTCTGTACATTGATTTTTTTATCCTGAGACTTCACTGAATTCACGTATCAGTTCTAGCAGTTTTTTTTGGTGGAATCCTTTGGATTTCTCTATTGAGTATCATGTCATCTGCAAATAGTTAGAGTTTTACTTCTTCTTGCTGATTTGGTTGACTTTTATTTATTTTTGGTGTCTGATTGCTATGGCTAGGGCTTCCAGTACTATGCTAAGTAACAGTGGTGAGAGTGCACATGCTTGTCTTATTCCTGACCATAAAGGAAAAGCTCTCAGGTTTAGTATTAGCTGTGGATTTTCCATATATTCCTTTACTATGTTGAGGTATGTTCCCTCTAAATGTACTTTATTGAGAGTTTTTATCATGAATAGATGTTGTACTTTGTCAAATGCTTTTTCTGCATTGAAATGATCATACAGTTTTATCCTTTCTCTTATTGATTTGATGTATCACATGGATTTTGATACTAAGGTTATATTGCCCTCATAAAATGGGGTGGAGAGGGTTTTCTCTTTTTCTATTCTTTATGAGTTATACAAAATTAGAAGAATTTCTTCTCTGAGAGTTTGGTCAGTCAACCTAAATAGGCCTAGAATTTTCTTTCTGGGATTTTTTTTAACAACAAATTCTACTTTCCATGATAAATAAAAAAAAAAGTCATGTTTTCTAATTCTCGTCAACTCAAGAAGTTTTATTGTTATGATCTTTTTATTTTTCATATGTATTGGCATAAAATGTTAATATCTTTTAAAATATCTGAAACATTTCAATATCTGAACTTATTTTCATTTTTGAATATTTTTCTTGGTAATTAATACTTTAAAAATTATTATTATAAAGACTTCTACTTCTTTTTTTTTTAAAGATTTATTTATTTATTTATTTGACAGAGAGAGACACAGCGAGAGAGGGAACATAAGCAGGGGGAGTGGGAGAGGGAGAAGCAGGCTTCCTGCAGAGCAGGGAGCCCAGTGAGGGGCTCGATCCCAGGACCCTGGAATCATGACCTGATCCAAAGGCAGACTGAGCCACCTAGGTGCCCCAAGACTTCTACTTCTAATAATGCTTTCTTCCCTAAAAAAAAATATCTTGTCTGTTATTAATAGAGCCAAACCAACTTTCTTTCAATTACTATTTGGATGGCATTTATTTTTACTATCCTTTTACTTTCAACTTTTCTACATCCTTTTATTCTGCACATAATTCTTATTAAAAGTATATAATTAATTATTTGACACTAATTTGGCTTTCATTCCTAAAAACTAAAGCATTTCATGTATTTTATGAAATGTATTTACTAATACTTTTACATTTAAGTCTACTATTTTGTACATTCTACCTTTTTGCAAATTCTATTTGTCTTGCCTATTCTAGGTACCTTTGTTCTCTTTTCTTACCTTCTTTTGGATAGTGTGTGTGTGTGTGTGTGTGTGTATACTTTCATATTTACTTACATATATACATTTACTTTCCTCTTTTCTCCTCTACTAATTTACAAATTATGTATTCTGTTTCTACTTATTTAATAGTTCTGCTAGAATTTACAACATAATTTATCAACATGTAATCAATATCTTTGTCCTCCTTTCAGATAACAAGCATACATAGAACATTTTCATTCCATTTAGTCAATGTACCTAAGTCTCAAATTGTAGATTATTTTTGTCATGTTTTTAAATGTTATCTTTTTTATTCCATTACCAATACTATTTTGTGCAATAATATTTATTTACACCTATCCATATATTTTCCAATTTCTTTGCTCTACTCTCCTTCCTGTATCTGTATCTCCAATTTCTTTTCTTCTGCCTGAGGTATAACTCTTAAAATTTCCTTTGTTGGTGGTTTTCTTGTGGTCAAATTTCCGAGTTTTTGTTTATCTGAAAATGTCTTTATTTCATCTTCTGTAAGTGTATTTCCCTTAGACACAGAAAATTAAATTACTAGTTTTCATTTTTCAGCATATTGACAATATCATTGCACTGGGTCTAGCTTCAGTGTTGTCAAAACTGTTGGGGAAAAGTCTTCCTTCAATCATATATATTTAGTGATAAGAACTAGCTACATTTATCTAGAGTCAGATGAAAACAAAATATATAACATAATTAACATAGATTTATAAAGTAATTTTAGTATAATTATAACTGAAGATTCAGAAAATGAAAATACTCATGGTTTTATAGCAAAAAGTAATGTATCTTTCTTTGGGGTTTTTGTTAATTACTTGTCAAATATGGGAAAACTTTTTCTAGCCTTATTAAAATTGTGAAATCAGGATTAGTATGTAACATTCCTTATTTTGAAAAAAGAAAAAAAAGACTTCTGTACATATTAAGGTATATATAGAGAAATGATTTCATTTGCAGATAGGGCTTATACAAATACAAATAAAAGCTCTTCATGCAGGCGTTATTTAGTTCCCTTATGTTTTTTCCTTCCACTCTAATCCCAATAATTACCACCAAGTTTAGGTGTAATAATTTTGTACCAGGTTTCTTCTTTCTTCCAGCATCTTTTTTTAAAAGATTTTATTTATTTATTTTGAGAGAAAGCACAAGTGGGGTCAGGCAGAGGGAGAAGCAGACTCCCTGATGAACAGGAAGCCCGATGAGATGTATGACATACGGGGCTCAATCCCACCAGGATCTCAGGATCATGACCTAAGCTGAAGGTAGATGCCTAACTGAATGAGCCACCCAGGTGCCCCTCTTCCAATATCTTTTGTATAAACTATCTTATGTAGTGCTATGATTAATTTTCCTAAAGCCTATCCCCTGATTTACAAAAATATTTATCCCAATTTAATAATTAGGTATGTATGCACAAGGATGATAATTACAATATTCCTATTATAATAGCAGCTAAGAAGAAAGAGTTTATTTCAAGAAGTAGGGGGGTGGTCAGCAATGTAGCAGAAAAGCAGTAGTATAAAGGCTAAAGAGAGTATTGAAATTAGGAACTCAGGGTTCATTAGTAACTAAGAAGAGGCAATAAGGCAAATGGGTTAGAAAGGCTAGTAATGTCAGGCTATTCAAATTTTTGTGTTACTTAAAACCACGTGACCTCAGGGGTGTCATGACTCATAAATGAGTTAGTGATGTGACACATCCAGAACTTGCCTGGTACCTCAAAAAATGTTGCAATTAATTGTCATTTATGAAGGAAATGTCAATGGAATTGTTATGCCGTATGTTGAAAAACCAACAAATCAGAAAGTAAAAAGGAAGGTTGCGAGTAAAAGAAGTAAAAGCAAGCATAAATATTGTATTAACCCACCATTTGGCTATAAGAGTGGCCATTAAATGGCTTCAGAAATTGAGGGGGCAAACTTTCAGAATGTAAGAAACTTGAGTATGTTCAAATGCTCAGATTGAGCCAGTAGAGAAGACGAGAAAGAAGATAAAGGAAAGAAAGGTGATTATTGATAGAGGTCTGGGAGAAAAAGAGGGGATTGGATCCATTTGGATGGAGTGCTTAATCTTAGGCATGGAGAACATCGTTTTCCAGAATCATGGAGGGAGGGAGGGAGTAAGGAAAGAATGGTGTAAATGCAAGCAAGTCTTCATGGGTGGTATCAAAAAGTTAAGGCTATTATTAAGAAATATATTAACTTTTCTTGGAAAAGTGGGAGGTGAGATCATATGCTAAGAGGGAAAATGTAGCAGAAAATATTAGAGATAATGAGGTTGGAAGTTTAAAGGTGAATACATTTTGAAATAGCTGCTGTAGCAAACAGAGGAGAGGGCTAGTTAGGAAACATGGAAGAATTGCCAGGTGGTGTTGTGGGCTCTTGGCTCTTGAAATTTCATTGCATCATTAATCTACATGGTTATATATTTTTGTCCAACAGCATTTGGTGGACAGAATGCATTTGAATTAATGTAAGATTGAGATTTCATCAAATCACTTTTGTTTTGTTTGTTGTTTTTGATAGCAGTAAAATGAGGCAGTGAGAGGATATTTATTGACAGGGTAATGGCTGAAGTGGCAAATCACGAAATCTCACTTGGACATGTATGGTAATGAAAACAGGAGGAATCTCAACAATAGGCAGAAAGTGTGGCTTGAGAGAACAGAGCCCTCAGTAAGTCTGAAGAGCCTATTTTTGATTTGCATTAAATGAAAGAACTTCAGAGCCAGGAAGTTGTGTTTGAGGAGAGAGACATCTAAGTTCATGATTCAAAAGGTTGGATGGGTTCCAGATGCTCAAAAAGTCATGGTGTGAGGGTGACAGAAGTGGGCTTCATTTAGCCTTCCAAGATCAATATAGTTCCAAGATCAATGTAGTTGCTTCACCCTGCTCTGAATTCAAACTCCATATAATGTGTCATCTATTCCATTGACATTGAATCATATACTTCAAATTATGTCTACTTTATTCTTAAGTAACATTAGAGCACTCCTGTAATTATGTGTTTCTTTCCTCTAACTCCCAAATTGGATGGAAATATTCCAGTGCACTGGCATTACATAGATTTTATGTGAAAGGGACCATAATGTTTATAGCACCTTTTACATTGTTGTTTAAAAAAATTATGTATTATTTTAATTTTTTATTTGTTGTTATAACACAAATGCTTTTTTACCAAACTACAATTTCAAATAATTACTGAATTTATAAAACTCCAAATCTACCTCTTACATAATTTTGAGAGTACTGTGAATAAGTTTGTGGATTGCTAGCTCCATTTATAAATGAGACAGTTCTTTCATATGGACATTAACACATATACAATGCCTTCAGAGATACTGTCAAGAGAAAACCTTACCATGCAAATAATTACAGTACAGATTCACTTAGATGTGTCTAAAATTAAGGTTCTAGTCCCAGTATCTCCATGTATCAAAAAGAGTGAATGGCTTTCCAATTGATGACCTGTCAAGTTGTCAGTGTTTATTCTGCTGCTGGTGGTTAAGTGTGCCCAATGCCTGAAGCCTATCACCTCAAGCAGGGGCACTGTCAGCGCTCATAAACTAGCAGGATTGTGTCTGTTTGGATTTGAATGTGAGATTGACCAAGTCCCAAATGTTGGACAAGTTGCAGCTCTCTTGGCATTGTAAGAGTGGAGGTTTCATTTTTCTGAATTTGGGGAGAATATGAAAAGGATTATCTAATTTTCACTGATGTTGATCAAAACAAAGAGCTCTTCTGCTTTGGTATTTTTTATATGTTCTTTTACTTTGATGTAAGGTGGTGTTTCATTCAGTAGATGGTACATTCAAGGTGTTAGACTCTGTACCCTTAAAGGTAAACTTAGGTAAACCTCAAAGCCAAATTTTTAAATCATCAAGATTTTCTATATTCTTTTTTTTTTTTTTTTTTTTTTTTTTTTTAAAGATTTATTTATTTATTTGAGAGAGCGAGAATGAGAGAGAGAGAGTACATGAGAGGGGGGAGGGTCAGAGGGAGAAGCAGGCTCCTCGCTGAGCAGGGAGCCCGATGTGGGACTCGATCCCGGGACTCCAGGATCATGACCTGAGCCGAAGGCAGTCGCTTAACCAACTGAGCCACCCAGGCGCCCAAGATTTTCTATATTCTTAAACTTTCTTCACAAATACGTTTGTTCTTTTTTCTGTTCATCAAAATACAATATTTCCAAGAAGAAAAATAATTTAATAATATCATATCCAATCTCCTTAAACTAAACTTATTAGAATACATAAAAAAGTAAAGATTAAATTAAATATTTAATGTAAAGGATTAATCTGTGTTTTTTTTTTTCCTTAGAAGAGAAATTCTCCAAAATAGGTTTTTTGTTTGTTTCTTTGTTTGTTTTTGCTTATGTGTCTGAAGTGTTCTTTGTTTTGCTTGGTTTTGCCAATGCTACTCACTTTTTATTGCGAAGAAGGAGTTCCAGCATTAAAATTTAATACTCTAGACCTAATGTCTATGAACTTTATCACAAACAGGAAAATAAGGCCAGGGAAAAAAAATAGATTGAAACTGGTTTCACAACCAATCTTAATTGCATAATAATGCTTAGTATCTTCATAAAATTGTTTTCTCATGTAAGCTGATGAAATAAAATGGTACAGCAGAGATATTTTAGCTCCTAGGTATATTTGTTTCTCAGATAGGTTTAGAATCTTTACTCAGGTTCTCCAACATTAAATTCACAAATATAAAACCTATAGTTTTGCATTCTTGGGAAAACCTAATGTCCTGTTTTTGTAAAGGGTATTATTTTTGTCTTTTTGTCATTGGTCCATTTTTAATAAACTAAAATATTTTACTGCCTTGTACTTAGAAGAGGAAAGAACAATTTTACCTTCGAACAGCAAGGATTAAATATTGTACAGATGTTCTTCAACAATAATTTGTATTCTGGTTCTGCATTATCTAAAACAGTATTTATCTTTTCTATTACCTTGCTTTATGTTTACTTATAGCACTTTTTGCTCACTGAAATTATATGCATACACATAAGTATATACACAATCTTTATATATGTGTATATAGAATATATATATGCACAAACATAAATGTAATGCATTTACTTCTTTACAATAAGTTTTTCCCATTAAAATGTAATTCAGTGAGACAAGAATGTCTATTTCTTGTTCTATCCTTTAATGAATGCATATAGTAGATGCTCATTAAGTATTTAATGAATGAACTAATGAATACATGTGCATAGTAACATGATAATCTGTAAGATTCTTTTCTGCATCTATAAACATAACAGCCATATTTTTATTCTAATGAAAAATAATAAGTATATGCACATAAATTAGTTGTTGACTTGCCACATTAGAAAATGAATGTGTGATTATACCCTTTCCATCACTGTATCCTCAATGCCTAGCAGAGTTGGCCACTTGGCCACCAAAAATATAATCAATTATTTTAAGGGTTAAGCAAGATTATGTATAATTTATTTTCAGAAATTCATAGAGAATAGGGAAATACTAGATTGATTATTCCAGGCAAATAGTTAGATTAATTTTTTCTGAGCAAAAGGGAAAGACCCACAAAAGTGTAAACTCATTAGGAATTATTTGTATTTGTGAGTCAAGATTTTCTAACAACTAGGCTGTTTTGGTATGTTGTAATGTGGAAAAGTGCATAGCCTTGGCTGTCAGACCTGGGCTGAAAATCTGACTGTGTGATTTTTGGGGCCACTAAACCTAGCCAGTCTCAATATCTTTGTCTATAAAATGTGAATAATAATATCTATCTCTTAAGAAGGTTGTAAGGATTATGTGAAATTATTTTGTAGGTTACATATTGAGGAATAATTAAAATCATGTCAATTTGCAAGTGGGCAGTAATTGATGTGATTCATTTTTAAAGCCAATAGAAGAAATACAGTCTAGTTAACTATTCTGACAAGAAATTGCCATGTGAGGTGGGGAAAGTAATTTCATTTTAGGTGTGACTGACAGAGCATTATACATGACAATCACAGTGATAGCATGAAACATTAACCTTTTTGTTTCATTTAATATCCTTTCTGAATCTAAAATTCTGCAAGTCTGTTAATCAAGACTTGGGAGCATATACAGTTTGATGGGAAGCTAATAGCGGAGAATCTGGTAGCAAACATAGCCTGCTATCCCAGTCTTTATAATTAAGCCCATTATTGGAAAATCTGCCATCCGTATTTACTGTCATATTTCTAACAATGTATTTATATCTTGGAAGTTTTATGTAATGGAGAGAATCTAGGAAATTCTGTGAATTGACAATATGTTGTGAATATAACAGCTTTTTTTCTCCCACCTTCCTTTATATATAATATACAATCATGATAAATTTAGTTCCATCAGCTTTATTTTGATGTGTCTTCAAGAAAATATTTTGCACCATAAAGTAATGTGATCTTCCACCTAGTACCTTATAAAATTTCCAATGTGTTAGAGTCTCAAAATTATTGACCTCAGCAGTTTCCTGAAGGGTAGGAGAATTCTGCACTCTTGAAAAATAAATACTGTGGACTAGATCGTTTCTGCTTTGAAGGGAGCTCATCTACTATTATTACATAGAAGAGAAAATGATAATTGTATCCAATGATATTTAGAGTTAGTCTGACATTTCTGGAGGAGTTAGCTGTTGCCTGGATTGAGAGGGCTTCTGACGGAGTCTTGCTTCAGGCCAGAAACATTTACTGCCTGTTGGAGAGAACAGGAGCTATCTTTTCTGGTGGACAAGATGATGCTGACTTTTCCAGCATGGGGCAAAGATTCCTGATAGGGTACAATTCCAGTCTCAAGTTTTGGTGGAAATAAAATCAAGAACTTTTATGGAAGGACTACAAAATCTGGATTGTTTGGTTGATATGGATTATTTTTCTACTTCTGAGGAAAGGACTTATTTTGAGGAAAGTAGCTGCTCTTGGCATGCAGACTCATAGGAAATGTTTAGATATGTATGTGCTCGTAAAGAGACTCAGAATCTATGGCTCATCTCTAGTCCACATCCTGAGTTAAAAGTTCAAGACCATTCCTGATAGAGAGGAGGCAAGGTTCAGTTTCCTTCCTACTCTACGGGACAGTACCCATAGTGAAACACACTGGAATCTGCCTTACTCACCCATACATGCATATATGCACATATATACACACGTGCATGTGTGCATGCACGCACACACACACACACACAATCAAACTTTTTTTTTTTTAAGATTTTATTTATTTGACAGCGAGAGAGACAGGGAGAGAGGGAACACAAGCAGCGGGAGTGGGAGAGGGAGAAGCAGGCTTCCCGCAGAGCAGGGAGCCCGATGCGGGGCTCGATCCCAGGACCCTGGGATCATGACCTGAGCCGAAGGCAGACGCTTAACGACTGAGCCACCCAGGCGCCCCCACACAATCAAACTTTAACCCAGCTCAAATTCAAATACACAATGTGGTTAGCCACTGAACAACCTCAATTCTACTTTCAGCCATAAATGGTGATTAATATCCAAGACCCACTACCCAAACAATAATCATTAATGCAATCTAAATGAGGAATACATAGAATTGAGAAACATTTGTTCATATATGTACTCTTTTTCCAGGGTCTCATTGCTGTGATTAAACTTTAAGTGGCAGATATCAAAGAATTATTTCAAAGAGGTTGTATGAAAGGGCAAACAGTGACAAGGTGAGATCACACAGTATGAGTCATTTGTCCACCTATATCAGAAAATTCACAACAGACTAATTTGTAGTAGAGTGACTGATGGTATGGTAGGTTCAGTTAAAGTATAATCCCACAGGTTTGTCATTGCACCTCAAATTATTTGCTTTCTCTCACCTCTGAATTTCTCTGTAGTCTGTTAAAATATTTGATTAAATATCTCTTATTCCCTCAGGTCTGTCTTGACTTCAGGGGATTATAAATTCTCCTTTAACAGGAATTGGGTTTTATATATTGGAATGGTTATAAAAATTTAAATAATGTGGGCACATAATCTTACCAAATTTGCTAATAGAGCCTTCATAACTCATTTGTTTGGGGACCTTCATTCAAACTAATGAATATTATGTTGATATCAGTGATGAATAATTGAAATTGTAATCATGGCTTTTGGTGACTGCTTATTGCATTGCCTCCTTCCTGTCTTCCCTCCCCACCTCCCTCCCCAGTAATTTTATTTTCCTTCATGGCCAGGACACCTGATACACTAAAGCTAGTGAGACACCATTAAGACTTCAGTCCAAATTAATTTGTTCTACAGTGTTTGGAAAATGGGGATTAATATTTCTTCATTTCTTTGGAATAGAAACTACATTATTAATAAAAACTTTTTTGAGACTTTGGATTGGCTGGATGTGTGAACTATTGCCCCCTTTTAAGTCTCTGCTATCAATTTGAATATGTTTCCTCCCAGGTTTCCTCCTTGACAAAAAGATGATATATTGCAATAAAAACAAGTAATACAATTTGTTGCATTTCCAAAGAGCAGAAACCAATGATATGGGTGCTAAAAGCAATATATATATCGACTGTGCTAAAGACAGGCATGTGGTATTTGGCAACTGATCGTCATCCCCAACAGCATGGAGACTATTAACACAGGTTGTGAATGGACACCATGTTTCTCATTATACTCCTGATTTTTGAGGGGAGGATATTCAAATGTAAAATATTTTTACTGTGGGCGCCTGGGTGGCTCAGTTGGTTAAGCGACTGCCTTTGGCTCAGGTCATGATCCTGGAGTCCCTGGATCGAGTCCCGCATCGGGCTCCCTGCTCATCAGGGAGTCTTCTTCTCCCTCTGACCCTCCCCCGTCTCATGTGCTCTCTTTCATTCTCTCTCTCTCTCAAATAAATAAATAAAATCTTAAAAAAATAAATAAAATAAAATAAAATAAAATATTTTTACTGAGACCTTAAGCCCATACCAACAATTAATGTAAACATGTCCTTATTTACCTGATGATAAGTATTTCTGAAAATTAAGATTCTTTTCCCTCTAATAGTGCCTTTTTAAAAAAATGTGTGCAACTCTATGTTGATGCATACAATAAATTTATTTCTAGCTATGAAAAATGAAAGATAATATTTATCCTCTCCGATTTAGTTATAGGGTTCTGTATTTAAATATTTTATATTTAAAATTTTCTTTGTAGTTATTTTTTTTAAAGATTTTATTTATTTATTTGAGAGAGAGAATGAGAAAGAGAGAGCACAAGAAGGGGGAAGGTCAGAGGGAGAAACAGACTCCCCGCTGAGCAGGGAGCCCGATGCGGGACTCGATTCCGGGACTCCAGGGTCATGACCTGAGCCGAAGGCAGTCGCTTAACCAACTGAGCCACCCAGGCGCCCTCTTTGTAGTTATTTAGATTGATAATCTTAAAATAGTAGCATTATAGGCTACAGTTATTGTTACTTTCTTTTCTATGTTTCCCTTTATTTTCTGGATTTTCTGCAAAGGGCATGTAATACTATCATGATCAGAAAAAATAAAAGTTTAGTTTTAGAAGTTTTAATTTTTTTAAATTCTCTGTATTTAGAGAAGAGACATAATTTCTGAAGCATACAAGTAATTTAGACTTTGAGGATGAAAGTTTTCTTGCTTCTGATTTGAAATAGTCTGTCCTCTAGACCTAGCATTTCATGATTCGTTCCTATACCCTCTTGCATTCATAAAGCATTCTGAAGAGCTATTTTTTGAAAACAGCAAAACAATTATTTCCAGATACTATCTATGGCACTAGAATATGCAATTTATATCTTATATTATTTGAAGTAGGACTATACCATGTTGAATTCATCTGTAGCCTTGCTTATTAAACATTCTAATTTTAGATTAGGATAAAAATATCAAAAATAATTTTGTAGTATGGCAATTTTATATACATAATAAACCTCAAAATTCTTGCCATAACAAAAATTATTTTTAATACATGAAATGTGTCTTTAGATGATTTACTTTGGTGAAAGTTGAAAGTAAGAACTCTGAAAAAGAATTCCTAAAAATGGTAAATTTATTTGTTTTAATTTTAAACATTAATATATTTTTTTACTTTTCCCTAGAAAATTTGGTTACTTAAAATTTGTGAATAAGTAATTAATGTAAACTAATTTACAGTTAAAGACTTTTATATTATCAATAAGATCTTATTGAAATACAAATGCCCATATTCTTTTATCTATATTTTGAGACTAGTAGTTATGATGAATCCCGAAGTTTTACTAACCATTTAAAAAGTATATAAATGATAGAAGAAGTCATAAAGATTTTTAAAAACTAACAGAAATAAGCCATGTCTTCTTCCTACTCTGGTCTGCAGTTTTCATAGGAACTTAAATCATCAAATATATATAATCTGAAATGTCATACCCAAAAGAATTCAGGTGGACAGTTTTTCAGAGTGATAGTTAAATATTTTTATTCCAAAACAAAGCCTTATTATTTAGATGCATATTAGTAATAGTATTATCAATTATTATGTTCATGCAATTTATTTTTTTTAAATACTTATTTATTTGAGAGAGAGAATGAGATAAAGAGAGAGAGCATGAGAGGGGGGAGGGTCAGAGGGAGAAGCAGGCTCCCTGCTGAGCAGGGAGCCCGATGCGGTACTCGATCCCGGGACTCCAGGATCATGACCTGAGCCGAAGGCAATGGCTTAACCAACTGAGCCACCCAGACGCCCCTATGTTCATGCAATTTAGATGTTGCTGATACATATTCCTTGAGTTACACTGTTTACCCTGCTTACGTCCACTTCTTGATGAGGCTGCAAATGTTATTTTGAAGAACTGGTTTTGTTTTTTTGTTTTGCTTTAAATTGTCAGCATTTTCACCAGGACCTTACATGTCTTTCTAGTAAATTATTTATGGATTTAATAAATAATCTTTCAAAATTGTGTAAAAAGCTAAGTTTGTTTAGAGTTTTTTTCCAATATGGAAAATAAATGTTTGGAAATGGAGGCATTCTTAGATAATTAGAGTCACTTTTATTAATCACAGTAATTTAGGTGCAATAAGGGGCTCTACACTTACTGGCAATGAACTTTGATTTTAAAATATTCAATAAATACATTTTATCAGGGTTATTGAATTTCATTATAACAGTAAAATAGCATTTCTGCAATTTTTTTCAATAATCAAATGTGAGAAATGAATCTCACTTTAAACAATAATTCTAAAAATATCTTGGGTTAATATAGGTTATGCCTTGATATGTTTAATTAATAAAATGAATGCATCTAGCTGAATTTTATAACCATCCTGAGAAAGTCACTTAATGCTCATGAGGAGAAAAGTACTTAACTACTGAAAATGTTTTCAAGTAATTCTTAATCAGAAGCTATAGAAAGTTCTATTGCATTGGAGTACCTGAATAAAAGTAGTTTCGTGGGTTTAAATGGAAATGTATTTGAAACACTTTGCTTGAGAATTTCTTCTTTAGATTCATTCAAGTTTGATATGAATCTATATACCAAACTGAGATGGAAATCTTTCAGTCCCAGGCTAATGCATTTCAGAATATCTGATTGTGCCATTTGGAATAATAATATTTGAATAAGTGTGCTTTCATTAAATAGGAGACAATATCTTTTAAGATTGTGAAAAAAATGGTTATATTTCTATCTCCCATACAGAAAGTATTATATTAACAGATATTTTCTTTTTCAAAAAAAAATTGGAAACTGGGAAATTATTCTTGGGACAAACAAAACAATTACAATTCAGGACCTGGATTCTTATCCCATGTGATTTTTATTTATTTTGAAAATCACATATTAATTTCTATTTCATCTTTTTCTGTGATTCTGGTGTCCTCAGTCTCTTACAAACAAGCAAAAAGTTTCTGGCTCTTAGAAGTTATTTCTTTTTTTCTTTAAATATTTTATTTGTCAGTGAGAGAGAGAGAGAGAACATAAGCAGGGGGAGTGGCAGGCAGAGGGAGAAGCAAGCTCTCCCCTGAGCAGGGGGCTCGATCTTGGGACCCTGGGATCATGACCTGAGCCAAAGGCAGATGCTTAACTGACTGAGCCACCCAGGCCCCTAGAAGTTATTTCTTTCCTACTTGTTCTGTTGGTATTAGATAAATTGATTATTGACTTTTCTATATATTTTCTTTGTTTCTTATAATTGTGATAACTGTGTCTACATTGAAAATAGATATATGAATATTTTATTCATTCTTAAACATACCCAAGTTTTTCTAAGTAAGCACATTTTTTTCATCCATTCCAAACATTTCTGAGGAATGACAAAATCAGGGAAAAATCAACAGTCATTTGGTAAAACATCTCTCTCTTATATATCTAATACCTGTGCTTTGTGGATTGAATGGCTT